>NC_091947.1:11800960-11835960 GCF_041260155.1 Ptychodera flava
AACGATATTTGCAAAAGTATTCTTATAACAGAGTTCGTGACATTGACCTAGAAGTTGTAAACATTGTATCCAAGAAGCAAAATATATGACATAATCGAATGCTTACTTGCTATTATGTGTGTGTGAGAGAGAGAGAGAGAGAGAGAGAGAGAGAGAGAGAGAGAGAGAGAGACAGAGAGAGAGAGACAGAGAGAGGAGGAGATAGAGACAGAGACAGAGACAGAGACAAATAACAGAGACAGAGAACAGAGAGACATAGACAGAGAAACAGAGAGACAGAGAAAGACAGGGAGACAGAGATAAAATGACGGAGATATTTTGAGGTAAATGGAATTTTAGTATTCTCCTATGTCTTAGAGTACTTTTTGAGTTTTTCGCTAGCCCTTAAAAATAAAACTTTTATTTAAAGACTTATACGGTTATATTTCTCAAGGCTAATAAGTTATGCAAATTACGGAATTCGTGCTATATTTCATACCTTAAAAATGTTGTTCTATTACTTTTATAACCTCAGTTACAGTATTACACCTTGCAAAACAACGTTTCTACAGACTTATATTTTACATGGACGATCCAAAGTTGGGAATACTTTGTGCTTCGTAATCAATGTAATATCAAGTAAAGATAATTAATGAATGCTAACTAAGTTTATTAAACAACGATATTTGCAAAAGTATTCTTATAGCAGAGTTCGTGACATTGACCTAGAAGTTATAAACATTCTATCCAAGAAGTAAAATATATGACATAATCGAATGCTTACTAGCTATTATGTGTGTGTGAGAGAGAGAGAGAGAGAGAGAGAGAGAGAGAGAGAGAGAGAGAGAGAGAGAGAGAGAGAGAGAGAGAGAGAGAGAGAGAGGGGGAGGGAGAGAGGGAGAGAGAGTGAGAGACAAATGAGAGAGACAGAACAGAGAGACACACACAGAGAAATGGTGAGACAGAGAAAGACAGGGAGACAGAGATAAAATGAAAAAGATATTTTGAGGTAAATGGAGGTTTAGTATTCTCCTAAATTTCTTAGAGTACTTTTTGAGTTTTTCACTAGCCCTAAAGATAAAACTTTTATTCAAAAACGGATACCGTCATATTTCTCAAGGCTAATAAGTTATGCAAATTACGGAATTCGTGCTATATTTCATACTTTAAAAAATTTTGTTATAATACTTTAATAACCTCATTTACAGTATTACACCTTGCAAAACAAGGTTTCTACAGACTAATATTTGACGTGGACAATCCAAAGTTCGGAATAATTTATGCTTCCTAATCAATGTAATATCAAGTGAAGATAATGTATGAATGCTAACTAAGTTTATTTAACGACGATATTATGCAAAAGTATACTTATAACAGAGTTTGTGACATTGACCTAGAAGTTGTAAACATTGTATCCAAGAAGCAAAATATATGACATAATCGAATGCTTACTATCTATTATGTGTGAGAGAGAGACAGAGAGACAGAGATAGAGAGACATACACAAAGACAGACAGACAGACAGAGCAGAGACAATGACAGAGACAGATATCAAAGAGACATAGACAGAGGAACAGTGAGACATACAGAGAGAGAGAGAGACAGAGATAAAATGAATAAGATATTTTGAGGTAAATGGAGGTTTAGTATTCTCCTAAATTTCTTAGAATACTTTCTGAGTTTTTCACTAACCCTAAAGATAAAACTTCTATTCAAAGACAGATACCGTCATAGATCTCAAGGCTAATAAATTGTGAAAATTACGGCATTCGTGCTATATTTCATAGTTTAAAAAATTTTGTTATAATACTTTAATAACCTCCCTTACAGTATTACACCTTTCAAAACAACCTTTCTAAAGACTTATATTTTACTTGGACAATCCCAAGTTGGGAATAATTTGTGCTTCATAATAAATGTAATATCAACTAAAGATAATTTATGAATGCTAACTAAGTTTATTCAACAACGATATTTGCAAAAGTATTCTTATAACAGATTTCGTGACATTGACCTAGAAGTTGTAAACATTGTATCCAAGAAGCAAAATATATGACATAATCGAATGCTTACTTTCTATTATGAGACAGAGACAGAGAGAGCGAGAGAGAGAGAGAGAGAGAGAGAGAGAGAGAGAGAGAGAGAGAGAGAGAGAGAGAGAGAGAGAGACAGACAGACAGACAGACAGACAGAGAGAGGGACAGAGAGTGAGAGACAAATGAGAGAGACAGAACACAGAGACATAGACAGAGAAACAGTGAGACAGAGAAAAACAGGGAGACAGAGATAAAATGACAAAGATATTTTGAGGTAAATGGAGGTTTAGTATTCTCCTAAATTTCTTAGAGTACTTTTTGAGTTTTTCACTAGCCCTAAAGATAAAATTTTATTCAAAAACGGATACCGTCATATTTCTCAAGGCTAATAAGTTATGCAAATTACGGCATTCGTGCTATATTTCATAGTTTAAAAAATTTTGTTATAATACTTTAATAACCTCATTTACAGTATTCCACCTTGCAAAACAACGTTTCTACAGACTTATATTTGACGTGGACAATCCAAAGTTCGGAATAATTTATGCTTCCTAATCAATGTAATATCAAGTGAAGATAATGTATGAATGCTAACTAAGTTTATTCAACGACGATATCTGCAAAAGTATACTTATAACAGAGTTTGTGACATTGACCTAGAAGTTGTAAACATTGTATCCAAGAATCAAAATATATGACATAATCGAATGCTTACTATCTATTATGTGTGAGAGAGAGAGAGACAGAAAGACATACACAAAGACAGACAGACAGACAGAGCAGAGACAAATGACAGAGACAGATATCAGAGAGACATAGACAGAGGAACAGTGAGACATACAGAGAGAGAGAGAGACAGAGATAAAATGAATAAGATATTTTGAGTTAAGGTAGCTTTCCGCCTTTGCGACGACCTATTTTCAAACGTGAATTTTGCCATCAAGATGTGTACTTTTACCCAAGTATTATATTTCACCTGAAAGCTATTTTTATGATTTTTTTTGTTTTATCAAGAAAATTAGTGTGCGATGAATTTTTTTGAAGATCTTAGTGAAAGTGTAAAGAAAATGGGTGGTCTCACTTAAAAAAGTTTAAGTCTGAGCTGAGAGGGGCTATTGTTTAGGTGTTAACGGGCAATTGGTCTTCAGAATACTGGCTACAAAACCGTGTCTCAGATTTTTGAAAAAGGCCTTAGTTTTTTCACATCGTTGAGTCAAAGTTTATCCACCGATTAGTCTTACAATGCCGCCTAATTAAGCAGCAATAACTCGACTTTAAAAATCTTCATAAAAAAACTGAGACACGGTTTTGGAGACAACCTACTTGACAAACGTCTGTGAAAATCTGGTGAACTTCCGTTCACGCGTTCTCGAGTTAAACTCTTTTGAACGTGCTGCAATGTGACAAAATGCCGAACTGAGAAAAAGGCGATTTAGTAAATTGGTTCGGGTTTTTCCTTTTGAATGGCAATAAACAATGTACTCAACCGACAAAACACTAAAACCAGATAGTGAAATCAAAGTGTTCAACGTCAACAGTATATTCACTCATTGAAATCAGTGTCAACGGTCGAAATGAGGCTAAAAAGGGTGAATTTTGGGAGCGTTGTACTCTTTTTAGAGCGCAATCTACACAGTAGCTGATGAGTAAATAAACTTGGGGAGTGCCAGGGAAGGGATTATGCATAATCTGTTGACTGATTAGTTGTAAGTTTTAAATAGAGTATTAACTGTTCGACCTAACTGTCGGAAATACTAAGGCATCTCGATGCCGTCTACACGAGCGCTTGGACTAATTACCTCCATGACAAGCGTACACTACAGTGTAAGTTTATGGCAGCATTCGATTCGACCTCGGAAACGACTCACGGCTGCGGAATGAAAGCGAGCCCGATGAGTGATATAGGGAAAACAATATTGGCTGACAACAAAAATATCTGCGTTTGTATGTGGATGTACATTTGTGGTGTCTGTGATCATGGAGATAAAAAGAACAGCTCCATGCTGTGATTCATTACGGTTAGAGTAACCGAGGATTCTAGTGAGCAGCCATTTTTTAGATCTTCACGCGCCTTGAAAACCGATTAACACTAATCAAACTACGAGCATTTCTGAGACAATAGTTCGTCCTCACTCTGTACAGCATTTCTGTGGGTGAAGACCGTTTCTGGAGTCATTTATGCTAAAATGAGCCAATCGCCTGTCGGCGGCATAAAAGTCAAAGGAGAGAAGTTGAGAAAACATGAACATAGAGAAAAGTACGTCATTTCATCAAGCGCAAGTTGCATGCGATAGACCGCTCGTCAAGCGTCATACGTCACAGATAGATAACTCTCTGCTGTCGTTCGTATCCAACATGAGTACCATCGATTCCAGGCGAATATGATATCAGACCCGTCTTCATTACATGTAAATTTCAGGATTAGGATGGTGTTTTGCACTGTATTCAAGTAGTTAGCCCGTAAGCGTCTCATTCAATGGTTTACCGACCAATGATGACATGTTGATGAAAACTCAGGGCGATTACGTTATTACGTTGTGACGGTCAAATTCATATTTAAATTTGTCTTCGGTCCTCAGCGGCTACTGCCATGATAACTGATAACAATGTTGTCGTGTCCATTCCCATAAAATCATTTGATTCACATTCGTCCGGTGTACGATGAACATTTGTTAGTCGACGTATGTATTTACCTTGTCAAGGTCGGTAACGAAATGGGACAAGGAAAAACGGGACCGCGGGATTGAAACGACTTCGACATTATCAGTTCACTGCCATTGTGCCAAAACGTCTGCAAACCAAAGCAGCTATTGTTTTGTGGCGTGTGATTTCTGCATCGCTACGTATTTTGCCTTGGGAAAATTTCCTGTCGCTGTCTTGAAGCCCGTGCAATTTATTTCCACCTTGTATTTTCTAATCCCAAGTAGTTCCAGTGCCGCGGTTTCTGATATTTCATTTTTATTCATAAATTGTTCAACTCACTCAGTATTCTCATCGAACGGACAATGTCGGGTTTCTAGACCTTTTGGCGCAAAGTCGTTTCGGCCGCACAATTTCCGACGCCAAGACGTTTAGGCAACGCGACCAAGGACGTTTCGGCACTACCTGGTTGGGGGAACTCGTGCCAAATGTTACAAATCAAAACACTGAGAAGTATAGTGTCAGCATTCACATGCTTTAAAGTTTGTGAGAACATGGTGAAAAACCGTGAGAAAAGAGTTTCATATCATTTTCAATAGCAATAGCCGCCGACACTGTCAAAGTTTGAAAAGCGGCGCCTAAACGGCACTGTAAAAGTCATACTGGTCAGAACGCAAAGGTCACGCTTATGAATATGACTGGTCTGTCAGTTACTTATAAGTTTGAAGGGAAAAAAATGAATCGTAACGGGGTTGTCGAAATGTCTTGGGGCCAAAAGAAGCCGAAACTTCGGCCGAAAGAGGCCGAATGTTGCTTGAATGTTGAAGATGTGAAGGGTGTCTGTTGCGGTATTCAAGTGTTCCCGCTGTCACTAAGGCCGCCAGTGGAACGTACCATTTATGTATACGGGAGAGCCTCTTCAAAGATGTTTAACATTACGAAACTTATCCACCACTCCTGGTGCTTTTACAAAAGCACAAAAAGTGTCCCAGATAAAACATTTATAGTGTGTGGGCCATTTTTGTAATCTGAAATTGTACTGTCAACAATGTCATAAGTCTGACCTTGTCGGATTGTGTCGATAAATTGTGATCTTTTGGGAGCGGCCACCCTGTGAGAAAAACGGTAAGACCCACCTTTCGCCAGGTACACTCTATGGTCTTGACCCACGCAGTGAACGGTAGGTGTTAATGGGATTTTCACAGCGGATGTTGTCTAAGTGCATGTGAATACTGTGACGCTGCTTGCTTAGCGTAATCCCTTGTCAATCAAGACTTAACGGTAGTCTCAAACGCCAAAATGTACACCTGTGCCTCTCGTACATTTTTATTCCAAAATTTCACCCAAAAACAGGAACTTCACGACCAAGATATTCTACACACAAGGAAGATCAATATTATAGGAATACTTTTCAGGGATAAAAGAAAAATCGTGTTTTTATCTCAAAATACCAAAACAAAGGCGGAAAGCTACCTTAAAGGAGGTTTAGTATTCTCCTAAATTTCTTATAATAATTTCTGAGTTTTTCACTAGCCCTAAAGATAAAACTTCTATTCAAAGACAGATACCGTCATATTTCTCAAGGCTAATAAGTTTTGCAAATTACGAAATTCGTGCTATATTTCATACTTTAAAAAACAATTTTGCCATATTACTTTCATAACCTCCATTACAGTATTACACCTTGCAAAACAACGTTTCTACAGACGTATATCTTACGTCGACAATCCAAAGTTGGGAATAATTTGTGCTTCCTAATCAATGTAATATCAAGTAAAGATAATTTATGAATGCTAACTAAGTTTATTCAACAACGATATTTGCAAAAGTATTCTTATAACAGATTTCGTGACATTGACCTAGAAGTTGTAAACATTGTATCCAAGAAGCAAAATATATGACACAATCGAATGCTTACTTTCTATTATGAGACAGAGAGAGAGAGAGAGAGAGAGAGAGAGAGAGGAAGAGAGAGAGACGGAGAGACGGAGAGAGAAACAGACAGACAGAGACAGAGACAAATGACAGACAGACAGAGAAACAGTGAGACAGAGAAAAACAGGGAGACAGAGATAAAATGACAAAGATATTTAGAGGTAAATGGAGGTTTAGTATTTTCCTGTATGTCTTAGAGTACTTTTTGAGTTTTTCACTTACCCTAAAGATAAAACTTTTATTTAAAGACTTATACCGTTATATTTCGAAAGGCTAATAAGTTATGCAAATTACGGAATTCATGCTATATTTCATACTTTAAAAAAATTTTGTTATATTACTTTTATAACCTCCCTTACAGTATTACACCTTGCAAAACAACGTTTCTACAGACTTATATTTTACGTGGACAATCCAAAGTTGGGAATAATTTGTGCTTCCTAATCAATGTAATATCAAGTAAAGATAATTTATGAATGCTAACTAAGTTTATTCAACAACGATATTTGCAAAAGTATTCTTATAACAGATTTCGTGACATTGACCTAGAAGTTGTAAACATTGTATCCAAGAAGCAAAATATATGACACAATCGAATGCTTACTTTCTATTATGGGACAGAGAGAGAGAGCGAGAGAGAGAGAGGAAGAGAGACAGAGAGGCAGAGAGAGGGAGAGAGAAACAGACACACAGAGACAGAGACAAATGACAGAGACAGAGAACAGAGAGACATAGACAGAGAAACCGTGACACAGAGAAAGACAGGGAGACAGAGATAAAATGAAAAAGATATTTTGAGGTGTGTGGAGTTTTAGTATTCTCCTAAATTTCTTAGAATACTTTCTGAGTTTTTCACTAGCCCTAAAGATAAAACTTTTATTCAAAAACGGATACCGTCATATTTCTCAAGGCTAATAAGTTATGCAAATTACGGAATTCGTGCTATATTTCATACTTTTAAAAAAATTTTGTTATAATACTTTTATAACCTCCCTTACAGTATTACACCTTGCAAAACAACGTTTCTACAGACTTATATCTTACGTGGACAATCCAAAGTTGGGAATAATTTGTGCTTCATAATCAATGTAATATCAAGTAAAGATAATTTATGAATGCTAACTAAGTTTATTCAACAACGATATTTGCAAAAGTATTCTTATAACAGAGTTTGTGACATTGACCTAGAAGTTGTAAACATTGTATCCAAGAAGCACAATATAAGACATAATCGAATGCTTACTAGCTATTATGTGTGAGAGAGAGAGAGACAGAAAGACATACAGAAAGACAGAGAGACATACAGAGCAGAGACAAATGACAGAGACAGAGATAAGAGAGACATAGACAGACAAACAGTGAGACAGACAGAGACAAGGAGAGAGTGATAAAATGAGTAAGATATTTTGAGGTAAATGGAGGTTTAGTATTCTCCTAAATTTCTTATAATAATTTCTGAGTTTTTCACTAGCCCTAAAGATAAAACTTCTATTCAAAGACAGATACCGTCATATTTCTCAAGGCTAATAAGTTTTGCAAATTACGGAATTCGTGCTATATTTCATTCTTTAAAAAAATTTGCCATATTACTTTTATAACCTCCCTTACAGTATTACACCTTGCAAAACAACGTTTCTACAGACTTATATCTTACGTCGACAATCCAAAGTTGGGAATAATTTGTGCTTCCTAATCAATGTAATATCAAGTAAAGATAATTTATGAATGCTAACTAAGTTTATTCAACAACGATATTTGCAAAAGTATTCTTATAACAGATTTCGTGACATTGACCTAGAAGTTGTAAACATTGTATCCAAGAAGCAAAATATATGACATAATCGAATGCTTACTTTCTATTATGAGACAGAGAGAGAGAGAGAGACAGAGGAAGAGAGACAGACAGACAGAGAAACAGTGAGACAGAGAAAGACAGGGAGACAGAGATAAAATGAATAAGATATTTTGAGGTAAATGGAGGTTTAGTATTTTCCTGTATGTCTTAGAGTACTTTTTGAGTTTTTCACTTACCCTAAAGATAAAACTTTTATTGAAAGACTTATACCGTTATATTTCGAAAGGCTAATAAGTTATGCAAATTACGGAATTCATGCTATATTTCATACTTTACAAAAATTTTGTTATATTACTTTTATAACCTCCCTTACACTATTACACCTTGCAAAACAACGTTTCTACAGACTTATATTTTACGTTGACAATCCAAAGTTGGGAATAATTTATGCTTCGTAATCAATGTAATATCAAGTAAAGATAATTTATGAATGCTAACTAAGTTTATTCAACAACGATATTTGCAAAAGTATTCTTATAACAGAGTTCGTGACATTGACCTAGAAGTTGTAAACATTGTATCCAAGAAGCAAAATATATGACATAATCGAATGCTTACTTCCTATTATGAGAGAGAGAGAGAGAGAGAGAGAGAGAGAGAGAGAGAGAGAGAGAGAAGAGAGAGAGAGAGAGAGAGAGAGAGAAGAGAGAGAGAGAGAGAGGGAGAGAGAAACAGACAGAGAGAGACAGAGAGAAAGCACAGAGACAGAGAACAGACAGAGAACAGATGAGACAGAGAGACAGGGAGACAGACAGAGCAGAGACAAATGACAGAGACAGAGAACAGAGAGACATAGACAGAGAAACAGTGAGACAGAGAGAGACAGGGAGACAGAGATAAAATGAAAAAGATATTTTGAGGTAAATGGAGGTTTAGTATTTGTACTTGATAAATACCTTTTATTTCACTAGCCCTAAAGATAAACTTTTATTAAAAAACGGATACCGTTATATTTCTCAAGGCTAATAGTTATGCAAATCACGGAATTGTGCTATATTTCATACTCTAAAAAAATATTGCCATATTACTTTTATAACCTCCTTACAGTATTGCCACCTTGCAAAACAACGTTTCTACAGACTTATATTTTACGTGGACAATCCAAAGTTGGGAATAATTTGTGCTTCTTAATCAATGTAATATCAAGTAAAGATAATTTATGAATTATACCTAAGTGTATTCAACAACGATATTTGCAAAAGTATTCTTATAAAAGAGTTCGTGACATTGACCTAAAAGTTAACACAATTGGAACTATTTTGTGATTATAAGATCTTGAGCATTTTGTTATAATACATTTAAAAATCATCAATCTAACAGTGTTTTTGTGTGAAGGTGGTGGCAAATTTCATAAATTATTGATAATCGCACAATCATCAAATACATCTCGAACAAATATTCATTTTTGTCTAGCTTTACGCACGCTCAGGAAAGGAGAACCCATTAAACGTAACTGATTCGTCAATTTTGTTTAGTTTAAGTCAAAATACAATTCCCTTTCCAAGGTTTATTTGTAGGCATTTACTGTTCTCACCAAACTATGCATGATAAAATTTTAAATTTTCGATGGGAAATGGCCTTCTACCTCTACCAAAATTAGTTCTGCTGTAGTGCATGTTTTCTTGGTGATCTCTCTTTCAAATGATTTGGTAGATGTTAAGAAAATGTCTTGTACATATGTTTATTTCATATACAAGGAAATGAGACTTGGTAAATTTGATGAAACTACCCTTTTCTAGTGAGTATGCTAATTAATGTTGGAAAATATTACAAAATCACTGAATTATTTCAGCCCTTCTATTAACAAGTCATCGTTGATGACACAGTCCCCACTTGTTAATGGGTACTTTGATTACAGGTCCTCAGAGAGGATAGAGTCCTCTTCATTAAATCTGTGATAAAAATACTTTTGAAAAAATTCGCTTGATACATGTCTGAGTTATAGTTCAGGACATGAAAAAATCGTTAATAAAATGGCCACACGGCGCCATATTGGATCGTATCACAAAACAAATTAACGTGCATATGTATGACATTAGTCAATCTCCTGCTTGTACCAACTTTTAATAAATTGGCTTGATACATGTCTGAGTTATGGTTCCAGACATGAAAAAAACGTAACAAAATGGCCACACCGCAGCCATATTGGATCGTATCACAAAACAAATTCAATGTGCATGTGTATGACATAGGTCAATGTCCTTGTACCAACTTTGAATAAAGTCGGTTGAGATATGCCAGAGTTATGGCTCTGTACATGAAAAATCATGACAAAATGGCCGCACGGCGGCCATATTGGATCGTATCATAAAACAAATTGATGTGCATAGCTATGATACTGGTCAATGTCCTTGTACCAAATTTGAATAAAATCGGTTGAAACATGCCTGAGTAATGGCTCTGTGTACATGAAAAAATCGTAATGAAATGGCCGCTTGGCGGCCATATTGGATCGTATCACAAAACAAATTGATGTGCATATGTATGACATAGGTCAATGTCCTTGTACCAACTTTGAATAAAATCGGTTGAGATATGCCTGAGTTATGGCTCTGTACATGAAAATAATCGTAACAAAATGGCCGCGGCGGCCTATATTGGATTGTATCACAAAACAAATTGACGTGCATATCTATGACATTGGTCAATGTCCTTGTACCAAATTTGAATAAAATCGGTTGAAACATGCCTGAGTAATGGCTCTGTTACATGAAAAAATCGTAATGAAATGGCCGCCTGGCGGCCATATTGGATCATATCACAAAACAAATTGATGTGCATATGTATGACATAGGTCAATGTCCTTGTACCAACTTTGAATAAAATCGGTTGAGATATGCCTGAGTTATGGCTCTGTACATGAAAATAATCGTAAACAAAATGGCCGCACGGCGGCTATATTGGATTGTATCACAAAACAAATTGACGTGCATATCTATGATATTGGTCAATGTCCTTGTACCAACTTTGAATAAAATCGGTTGAAACATGCCTGAGTAATGGCTCTGTACATGAAAAAATCGTAATAAAATGGCCGCCTGGCGGCCATATTGGATCGTATCACAAAACAAATTGACGTGCATATGTATGACATAGGTCAATGTCCTTGTACCAACTTTGAATAAAATCAGTTGAGATATGCCTGAGTTATGGCTCTGTACATGAAAAAATCGTAATAAAATGGCCGCACGGCAGCCATATTGGATCGTATCACAAAACAAATTGACGTGCATATCTATGACATAGGTCAATGTCCTTGTACCAACTTTGAATAAAATCGGTTGAGATATGCCTGAGTTATGGCTCTGTACATGAAAAAATCGTAACAAAATGGCCGCACGGCGGCCATATTGGATCGTATCACAAAACAAATTGATGTGCATATCTATGACATTGGTCAATGTCCTTGTACCAACTTTGAATAAAATCGGTTGAGACATGCCTGAGTTATGGCTCTGTACATGAAAAAATCGTAATAAAATGGCCGCCTGGCAGCCATATTGGATCGTATCACAAAACAAATTGACGTGCATCTGTATGACATATGAAGTAATCCTTGTACCAAGTTTGAATGAAATCGCTCCAGGCATCTCTGAGATATCTGCGTGAACGGACGGACGGACGCACGCACGGACGCACGCACGGACGCACGCACACACGCACGGACATGACCAAACCTATAAGTCCCCCCGGACGGTGTCCGTGGGGACTAAAAATGAACTATTTTTGGTAGATGCTTAGAAATGTAATCAATATCATCTGTCTGTTGAAACCTTAAAATATTAACGGCAGGAACCAACAGTTTTTGTCTGGAATTTTTAGGGACTGTACAGAGATGTCTTTGCAGCTTTCAGGGACCACTCCGAGGAGACCCTAAATCTTTTAGAGACCACACTGACTTGACCTTGAAACTTTCAGGGACCACCCAGATGTGACCCTAAATCTTTCAAGGACTATCCTGGTGTGACCTTGAAACTTTCAGGGACCACCCAGATGAGTCCTTGAAACTTTCAGGGACCACCCAGATGTGACCCTGAATCTTTCAAGGACTATCCTGGTGTGACCTAAAACTTTCAGGACCACCCGGAATGTGTCCTTGAAACTTCAGGGACCACCAAGATGAGACCTTGAATCTTTCAAGGACTATCCTGATGTGACCTTCGCTCATCAGCTTGTGCATTCACAAGCATTACTTGGTAAAGCTGACAGGCAGAGGAATCACTGGAAAGATTTGGTCCAACTTCAAGCACATATAGCGTCAATATTCAGCACCTCGTAGTTAAGATTATGTAAGTGGCTTAACCCAGCGTCATCATGGCTCCTGATGTGTGACTGGTCGGCCGTCGTGCGTATTAATCACGCGACGAGATCTACAAGGCATGTTCTCCCTGGCATAAATGTGATGAACTAGGCAGTGGCTGAACCTTCAGTCGATTTAAACGAGCGTCTTGACGATTAATGGCAATGTACTCGCTTGTTGAAGTATGCTGTCGCGAGCGGACGCGACGCTGGTCTTAACAACAAACAATTTGCATGATGGCATATTCCATTTTAATCTACAGGGACACCTAGGGCGCATCGCGCGATTGTGTAAGGTCCCGGGTAAGGTACATGTTGCTCTTTTATGCTGTAAAGTTTTCCCACCGTTTAAAATACTGTGGTTGTATGTTACAGTCTTCATGATTAATTTGGAGATGTAGTCAATGATGCTTTTCTCATTAAGCAAGACACCGAATCGTACACCAAATAATATGGTCCTTGCTAATTAACATAATAACATAATATAGGTCACTGGTCACATTGTTGTGAGTCTCTGCATTGTTTCAGGTCGATTGTGTAAACGACGCGACGTTCGAATGAATTTTGTCCACTGCACTAATTCCTTCGTCGGGAAAGGTTACCGATTCTGAATGTAGGACGTCCATTACCCCAATTATTTAATGACAGGACTACATTGAAAGCAACGGAATACTGGATATCTGCCGATGAATTTGATGTATGTTATTAAGGTCCTTTGTGGAGTGACAGTGCTGTTCCCGATCTGGACAATGATGTCAGCAACTGTGATCGTAGCCTGAACACGACTAAGTCTATGAGTCCTTGAATCTTTCAGGGACCAATTGAGGTGTCCCTGAATCTTTCGAGGACTATCCTAATGTGACCATGAAACTTTCAAAGACGCCAGAGACGAGTCCTTGAAGCATTCAGGGACCACCCTGATATGTCCCTGGATCTTTTAGAGACCACTCTGATGTGACCTTGAAACTTTCAAGGACCACCCGGATGAGTCCTTGAAACATCAGGGACCACCCGGATGAGTCCTTGAAACTTTCAGGGACCAACCTGAGGTGTCCCTGAATCTTTCAAGGACTTTCCTATGTGACCTTGAAAACTTGGAGGGACACCCGCTTGAGTCCTTGAAAACTTTTGGGGACCACCCTGATGCGTCCTTATCTTTTTAAGGATGATAAATACCTTTTAGGCACTTTCAGATTTTTATTTTTTTCTCAATTGAACATGTCCCAAACCCCAATAAAGTATACATTTTCTGAAAGCCCTGATATAGAGCTATCCGACCAAGCATAGTGCACGGTCATTATTTGCATAAGAGTCACGTGACAAACGATTTGCTGAACCTTCCAAAAACCGGTTTTCCCGGCCTTATGCGAACACGCTGCAAGATTTCCGGTTGGAATTTCTTCATTGACAAGCCTTGACAATATCCTTCAAAACTGTGTCTGCGATTTTTCTCGGAGGCTCCATTCAAATTATATGGCGTGATAATTAAAATTCCTTGAAAAGCACCTTCGTCCAACACCTTTAAGAGCGCATTAAAAAATAACAAAGGCATATAAAGGAAATCCCAGACACGGATTTGAGTTCATTATGTTTCCAATGGACGGTGTGAATTTCAAGCAGCTAGTGTTTGTGAGCGCGAATTGACGAGGTGCCAAAGAAGGGTACTTCATTCACACATGAATTCGAGAAAAACGCAAAAAACATGTTTTGATACTTCTACGCTACGGCATTTGATAATTAGACGTGCACGAGCCTCAACACGGACATACTTTGTTACCAAGTGATGATGTCGGCCGGGAATGACAGTTGTTCAGAGAAAAAGTCCCAGGAAAATAAAATAAATCGCGGAAAACTACCAATTTTTGGAGCCTTGCGTGTCGACACATCGCCACAGCGAATGGCTTCAGTGGGAAAAACAATGACGTCAGCAGTCATTACTGATAGCGGGCGTGTCCTAAATTCATATGCAGATAAGCTTGTTTGCGTTCCCCAGATCACACTCCCCTCACACGCTATATAGACATTGCAGAACCGTAGACTTGATAGCGTACTATCGCACTAATTGCAAAGTTAATTCTAGGACGCGCCATTGCGCAATAAAATCTCGAATGGCCCTCATTTCTACGTTTGACGCGCCACTAAGGGCGCAACATTATATGAATGGGTCGATCACGCAGAGTTCACGTAGTTCATACATTCGCGTAGCTCCCCGAAGGTCATTACCTCAGTCATAGTGTGACATGTAAAACGATTCAGTTACCTATCAACCTTTGCAATTAAATACCCACTACAGCATATATGGTGGTACATAGGAAGCTGGGTAGAAAGGACTGATGTAGGGGCAACGGTGTTTTGAGCGTACGCATGTGGCATGGCCGATGAATATAAAACAACGGCACTGGCCGCTGCGTAAAGGTGGAAAGCTAGTCGACACTCGGATTTTTAACGCCGGTATAGTTGATGAACCCAGGATGATCGGGCAGTCCCTTAAATTGAAGCGTTTGCAACGTCTACCGTCCATACAAACGAAACGTTGAACACTGCAAGGAAAACGTCCATGATCGTTTTGAAGAGCAACACATTTTAGGTCGAACACATCTCGTTTTCCAGAGTAGCCAGGTCTTTGCATAGAACAACAACGCTGTGTAAAAACCCTTTGGCCAGAACCAATGATCGTAAATTTGCTAATACATACGAGTTACGTTTAAAGTTGATGTATCGATCACTTTATTTAGGTCGTACGGGTTACAGTCTCGTGCTATATCAGTGTATGAGTAGTAATTGTCGATGCGTGCAAATCGAGGGCCACTCTCGGAGAAATCCTACCGGTGCGCTAAGCTTTGATCATGATCGTTTCCACAGTCAAAATCACAGTCCTTAGCAATTTGTACAGTTGTTCAAGTCCGAAATATCAATAATTCATCACATAAGTTACGTAAACAATTGAATCAAACCAAACGGTTTGCTGTTGCCATTATTGGGCCTGTTGCGTACGTACACCTTTGCAGTAGGCTTGGTTGGTTACGGGGGCCCGATCTCCAGTATTCTCCATTTCTTGACTTGATAGACTATTGTATTTTCTGCAGAAAATTCAAGGTTTTTACATGTGTGATGATGATGGCCCCCGATTTTCTAAAATGGCCCCCTTGGGACAGGAGTTGGGGCCAACAGTGGCCCGTTGTTTTTAAATCCTAGAATGAACACTGTAATTGTTTATCTAACATTGCGAAAAAGACGTCAACCACCGTAAAGCGGCGTGTGCAGGCTCCGACCAACCCTAAGCAAAGAGTGATAAAACGTCGCACTGCTGAGAAATCGTCGTTGACACGATGTCTTGACCACACTAAGAAAAATGACTTGCTCTCTGGTGTAGACTATGTCTGGAACTGTACGAATACTTGTTTATTGGACTAGGCTTCGACAAACATTTAAATACGGTTTATTGTTTACAGACGGAAGTAATCCTGGTGTTGGAGAAGTCACAGCACGTCATTATGTAAATTAGCTAGTGCAACGCAACGTTGTGTCACTCAAGATGGATTATGGAAATAGCAATGCAAATGTGTCCACAATGTTTACAAAGCTCCCCGATTTAACCGGGATAGCCACGTGCATTTGTTTTGATTTTTAAAAATCGTGAATTACAACGGAAACCATTCCTTATCTTGAACTGGCGACACATCTCAATTCTGGTCTTACTTCAAGGCTTATTCTCAGAGAATTTTGAAAATTTGACAGAAAAATGAACAATTTGGTATTTATCATCCTTAAGGGACCACTTAGATATGACCCCTAAACATTGTTTGAAATAGTAGAGAACTAATCAATATGATCCTGAAACCTTCAAATGCATCAAGGTCCTCTAAACAATACAGCAATTATTAAGTTTTGACCTTTAATCTTGACATTTTCAAGAATGTGTGTCAATGAGATGAAATATCCTTAAAAAATTGTCAAAAAGGATAAATTTACAATTTTGGAATAGCAGATGGCTTTAAATAGCTATTATTTTTCTATACTACTTTAAACATTTAGTTCGATAATTACAGTTTTGATATTTTCACCAGAAAATTGATAATTACTAAATGCTTTGAGTAAACCCTCTCTTAGAGAGCATATTCTGTGCTTTTACTTTTCATCGTATAATCACAAAATAGTTTCCAATTGTGTTAGTTGTAAACATTGTATCCAAGAAGCAAAATATATGACATTATCGAATGCTTACTTGCTATTAAGATAGAGAGAGAGAGAGAGAGAGACAGAGACAGAGACAGAGAGAGAGGAGGAGAGAGAGACAGAGAACAGAGAGACATAGACAGAGAAACAGTGAGACAGAGAAAGACAGGGAGACAGAGATAAAATGAAAAAGATAGTTTGTGGTAAATGGAGTTTTAGTATTCTCCTAAATTTCTTAGAGTACTTTTTGAGTTTTTCACTAGTCTAAAGATAAAACTTTTATTCAAAGACTTATACCGTTATATTTCTAAAGGCTAATAAGTTATGCAAATTACGGAATTCGTGCTATATTTCATACTTAAAAAAAAATTTATCATATACTTTTATAACCTCCCTTACAGTATTACACCTTTCAAAACAACGTTTCTACAGACTTATATTTTACGTGGACAATCCAAAGTTGGGAATAATTTGTGCTTCTTAATCAATGTAATATCAAGTAAAGATAATTTATGAATTATAACCAACTTTATTCAACAACGATATTTGCAAAAGTATTCTTATAACAGAGTTTGTGACATTGACCTAGAAGTTGTAAACATTGTATCCAAGAAGCAAAATATATGACATAGTCGAATGCTTACTTGCTATTATGTATGAGAGAGACAGAGACAGAGACAGAGACGGAGACAGAGACAGAGAGAGGAGGAGAGAGAGAGACAGAGAGAGACAGAGACGCGGACACAGACAGACAGACAGACGGACAGACAGACAGACAAAGTTAGAGACAGAGACAGAGAGAGACAGAGAGACACAGACACAGAGATAGACAGAGAAAGAGACAGAGGGGCAGAGAGAGGACAGAGACAGACAGAGAGACAGACAGATAGAGTTAGAGAGATTTAGAGATACAGAGAGACAGGGACAGTAAGAGACACAGAGAGAGTTTACAAAAGAAGATATGGTATTATCTTCAGGGATAAACCTCATATTCATACTTATGATATGTAGTAAGGCTGACACTTCATGTTAATTACGAAATATTATTAATGAGTCATACTTCCTAAGCAATATTTGCAATATTTGTTTTGCAAAGCCCTCCAAGCAGTGTTGAACATTGTACCCAGTGGTATAGATGAGGATTACCCAAAATAGTTTAAACTTACATACTTTTCAGAAAGAGACAGAAAGAGACAAACAGAGAGACAGAGTGAGAGACAGACACACAAAACAGACAGAAAGAGAAAGACAATGATAAAGAGAGAGACATGGAGACAGAGAGAGACAGAGACAGTGACGGAGAGAGAGACACACACACAAAGACAGATAGACAGACAGACGGACAGGCAGAAACAAAGTGACAAAGACAAAAGAAAGACAAAAAGCGACAATCAGACAGATTAAGAGACAGGGAAAAACAGAGGGAGAGAGAAAGAGAGACAGACAAACAGAAAAGAGACAGAAAGTGAGAGAAAGAAAGAAAAAGATAAAAAAGAGAGACATAGTTTAAACTTACATACTTTCAGAGAGAGAGACAGAAAGAGACAAACAGAGAGACAGAGTGAGAGACAGAGACACAAAACAGACAGAGAGAGAGAGACAGAGAGACAGAGAGAGAGACAGAGAGGCAGAGAGACAGAGACAGACAGAGACAGAGACAGAAGGACAGAGAGAGAGCAGAGAGAGACAGAGACAGAACAGAACAGACAGACAGGACAGCAGACACAAAGTGACAAAGACAAAGAAGACAGAAAAGCGACAATAGACAGATAAGAGACAGGAAAAACGAGGGAGAGAAAGAGAGACAGACAAACAGAAAAGAGACAGAAAGTGAGAGAAAGAAAGAAAAGAAAAAAAGACATAGTTTAAACTACATACTTTCAGAGAGAGAGACAGAAAGAGACAAACAGAGAGACAGAGTGAGAGACAGACACACAAAACAGACAGAAAGAGAAAGACAATGATAAAGAGAGAGACATGGAGACAGAGAGCGACAGAGACGGAGAGAAAGAGACACATACAAAGACAGACAGACAGACAGACAGGCAGACAGACAGACAGGAGACAAATACAAAGTAACAAGACAAAAGAAAGACAAGGGAGAGAGAAGAGAGACAGACAACAGAAAAGAAAAAGATAAAAAAGAGAGAAATAGAACAGAGAGGGACAGAAAGAGAGACAAAAGAGAGACAAACAGAAAGACGGACAGACAGAGAGATAGAGACACAGACAGACAGATAAACAGATGGAGAAAAAGATAAGGGAAAGAGAAGCAGAGAGATTTAGCTCGAAATTGTTATTACGGTACATGTTTTTATTCACCCTTACAGCTTAATTATGATACGTAATTTCAATAATGCCTAAATGCTCTGTATGAAAAAACTTGTAAAACAACGTTTCTTCAGACTTATATTTTATGTGAACAATCCAAAGTTGGGAATAATTTGTGCTTCTCAATCAATCTAATACCAAGTAAAGATAATTTATTAACGTTAATTAAGGTTATTCAACAACGATATATGCAAATGTGTTCTAATTACAGAGTTCGTGACATTGACCTAGAAGTTCTAAACATTGTATCCAAGAAACACAATATATGATATAATCGAATGCTTACTTGCTATTATGTGTGAGAGAGAGAGAGAGAGACAGAGAGAGAGAGAGAGAGAGAGAGAGAGAGAGAGAGAGAGAGAGAGAGACAGAGACAGAGACGGAGACAGAGACAGAGAGAGAGAGAGACAGAGAGAGAGGGGGGGCAGACAAACAGACAAACAGCCAGTCAGAGAGAGAGGGAGAGAGAGATGAAGGGAAGGAGAAGGATACAGAGAGATAGATACAGACAGAAAAACAGAGAGAGACAGAGACAACAACAGAGAGACAGAGAGAAAGACAGAGAGACAGACAGAGACAGACGGACAGAAAGACAGATAGACAGAGTAGAGACAGAGACACAAAACAGACAGAGAGAGATAAAGAGAGAGATAAAGAATACGACATTGAGTCAGAGAGACACAGACAGGGACAAAAATAGACAGAGACACAAAGACAGACAGACAGACAGACAGGCAGACAGAAAGAGAGACACAAAGACAGACAGACAGACAGACAGGCAGACAGAAGCAGAGACAGGGGCAGAGACAGGTAGACATAGACAGAGAGAGAAACAAACAGACAGACAAATACATAAAGACAAAAAGATAGAGAGAGACAACGAGAAGAAAAACAGACAGACAGACAGACAGACAGACAAACACAAAGTGACAAAGACAAAAGAAAGACAAAAAGCGACAATCAGACAGATTCAGAGACAGGGAAAAACAGAGGGAGAGAGAAAGAGAGACAGACAAACAGAAAAGAGACAGAAAGTGATAAAAAGAGATAATAGAACGGAGAGGGACAGAAAGAGAGACAAAAGAGACAGACAAACAGAAAGACAGACAGACAACGAGATAGAGACACAGACAGACAGATAGACAGATGGAGAAAAAGATAGGGGAAAGAGAAGCAAAGAGATTTATCTCGAAATTGTTATTTCAGTACATGTTTTTATTCACCCTTACAGCTTAAGTATGATACGTAATATAATTAAACGCTCTGTATGAAAAAACTTGTAAAACAACGTTTCTTCAGACTTATATTTTATGTGAACAATCCAAAGTTGGGAATAATTTGTTCTTCTCAAACAATCTAATACCAAGTAAAGATAATTTATTAACGTTAATTAAGGTTATTCAACAACGATATATGCAAATGTGTTCCAATTACAGAGTTTGTGACATTGACCTAATAGTTGTAAACATTGTATCCAAGAAACACAATATATGATATAATCGAATGCTTACTTGCTATTATGTGTGAGAGAGAGAGAGAGAGACAGAGACAGAGACGGAGACAGAGACAGAGAGAGGAGGAGAGAGACAGAGACAGAGACAAATGACAGAGACAGAGAACAGAGAGACATAGACAGAGAAACAATGAGAAAAAGAGACAATGAGACAGAGATAAAATGAATAAAATATTTGAGGTAAATGGAGCTTTAGTATTTTCCTAATTTCTTAGAATACTTTCTGAGTTTTTCACTAGCTCTAAATATAAAACTTCTATTCAAAGACGATACCATCATATTTCTAAAGGCTAATAAGTTATGCATATTACGGAACTCATGCTATGTTTCATATTGCCATATTACTTTTATAACCTCCCTTACAGTATAATTACACCTTGCAAAACAACGTTTCTACAGACTTATATCTTACATGACAATCCAAAGTTGGGAATAATTTGTGCTTCTCAATCATATCTAATTATGAAGTAAAAGATCAACAACGATATTTGCAAAAGTATTCTTATAACAGAGTTCGTGACATTGACCTAGAAGTTGTAAACATTGTATCCAAGAAGCAAAATATATGACATAATCCAATGCTTACTTGCTATTATGTGTGTGAGAGAGAGACAGAGAGAGAGACAGAGAGAGATAGAGCGAGAGAGAGAGAGAGAGAGAGAGAAAAGGGGAGAGACAGACAGACAGACAGACAGACAGACAGACAGACAGAGACAGAGAAAGAGACAGACAAATGACAAAGACAGAGAACAGAGAGAAATACACAGAGAAACAGTGAGACAGACAAAGACAGGGAGACAGAGATAAAATGACAAAGACATTTTGAGGTAAATGGAGGTTTAGTGTACGGTCAAAATCAACATTCCCTTATTTGGCCATAGTTCAAATTCAAAGTCATGAGTCACCATCAACTTCCGTCTTTAAATGTTTACTTTTGTATTACGCACTGCGCACATGCAGCCATTCCAAGCGTGCTTTTAGACACTTTAAGTTAGACCTTCAGAGAGTGGACATGTCTCTGAAAGTGACCGGCTATAGTTCTCGCCAAGATTGCTTGTAAAGACCATTTTGATGAAACAGCTTTGAACCTGTTGATGCGATAGTCTTATACAACCCTACACAAAATCGGTAAGCAATTCAGTTGATTCTTTTGTGACTTAAAGCAGACATTCTTGAAGGAACATTGAATAGCCTTATTCCATTGTGAGACTCTAAGAGCACGGTGCCTAACAAAAGGCCGAAGGACCTTATTGAAGTATGCGAACAATGAATGCTATAATGGACACATTCAACGACTCTGATTACGTTTATAGTAC
Source organism: Ptychodera flava (assembly GCF_041260155.1). Lineage (NCBI taxonomy): Eukaryota > Metazoa > Hemichordata > Enteropneusta > Ptychoderidae > Ptychodera > Ptychodera flava. Next base: position 11,823,041 of record NC_091947.1, read on the forward strand.
AACTTTTGAGACCTTTTAGTTAAAGTAGATTTTAGTGATTGTATTCTTATGCAACTTTGAGTTAGTGATTGTTTCAAAGCAGCTAATTGTTCATTAAGTCAAGGTTGCTTTTATGCAAATGAGATCTTGTCAACGAAAGTAAACGTTCAGTCACCGTTAGAGGGCGTTTACTGAGGTGGGTCACGTGACCACCCCACCTATTATGACCTTTGACCCCTGAGTCATCTTAGAGGGAGTATTACTTCCTGTTAGTTACTTCCTGTTTCTAATTTCCTGTGTCATAGAGTGTATTTACTTCCTGGTCAAAGAAAGTATTTACTTCCTGTGTCATAGTGTGAACGTAGCTTAGTTCTCACTTCCTGTATCCTTTTGTTTTGATTTGTTTTCAGTTAATCGTTCAACGCCAAACGTTCTCAACGTTTGTAGTACAACATTCTACTCAGAGAATTTGTTGTTCTCAGTCTGGAAGACATGCCTATATTCGAATAAACCACGTGAAACTTAGATCGGATATTTGCTTCGTCTTATTTAAGAGGAACGCATTACGGAATATCAGTTGTAGACGACTATTGCATAGTAGTTGCAGACAAATAATTTTGAGTCTAAGGAATTTGTTTGCGCGCTACATTTCTCATTAACGATTTTGCATCGGACTTGTGATATTCACCTAAGTCAAACCATGGAAGACGAAGAAAAGAAATCAAGAACTTCGTCACCGGAAAAGGAATTGCAAGAACCCAGGCGTAGCGGCCGAGACAGAACACTGTCCGAAAAAGGACTTAAATATGAGTTAGCTACTAAAGCTAGCTTCTTAGAGAAAAGAGCGGGTTCACTAACCCAAAGGTCCACGAAGATACGGGAGCTCATCGCTGATAAGGTAGACCTATTCACAATCAAACTGAAGTTTGAAGTGTGGAAGGAGCTGCATCAAGGCTTTGCAGATGCGGGCTATGAATACGAAAGTTTACTCCCAAAGGATCAGGTGCCAGACGAACGCCTTCGTTGGCTGGCCGATGTCGAAGACGTTTTTGGGACCTTCTTTAAAGACACCACTGCATGGGTGAGCAAACAGGAAGCGAACCCAACACCAATTGTGAACCCCACACCAATTCATCCACAAGAAGATGTAGGACCAGAAGATAGTGTCTCTCAAGTCGGCACACCGAAGCCGTCTGTAGTTGGCAGCCAGAGTGGGGTCAGCAATCATACAAGCCACAGTGCACTCTCAGCCACCAAACTAGCAGATGAAAGGGAAAAGGCTGAACTGTTGGCAAGGTCAGCCAAGCTCAAGAAGAAGCAAGAGATTGAGCGTGCTAAGTATAAGCTTCAACTCCAAGAACACCGGGAGAGGCAAGAAATGGAGCGGGCCATGGCAAGACATGAGCTTCACTCAAGGAGGAGCAACATGAACTTGACACGAAGATTGCGTAGCCGATGCTAGAGCTAGATCTCTGAATAAGTTTTTTGGTGACGAATTCGAGGACGATATCGCCATCAATATTAAGACTGAACCACTGGAGGACGAATCCATTGTGTCCAGAACAAAACCACGAAAGACCACAACACCAGTACGAGTGTATAAGAAGGAAACTCCTACAATAGAAAGGGAGAATGACAGTGAGGCGGATGATTTAGAAGAAGAAGTCAGTGTAGCAGCTTCCAGAATTCCATCAGAAGCAGTGGCAGTAACATGAGTAAGACGACACGTGACTCTGCACAGTGGGCCATGATCAGAGCAATAAAGAAAATGTCCACAGTGATAAAGAAGTTTGACGGTAACATCATGGAGTACAGATCATTCATAGATGAGTTTGAGACCAAACTAGTACCGACTGCCGAAGATGATAAAGATAAACTCACTCTGCTGAGACAGTTCACGGAAGGCACAGCCATGAAATAGTTCAAGGGTATGCAGGTATAGACGCAAGTGAAGCATATCAAGGTGCCATGGAGGAGCTGGAAGAGCGTTATGGTGATCCACACAAGATAGCCAACGCCTACCTGAGGAAGGTTTTGGACTGGCCTCCAATCAAGCCAGACAACGTTGCCTCGTTAGACAAGTTCGCCATCTTCTTGAATCGATGTAAGACAGCAACCCGATGCGTTGATGGCCTAGAAATACTAGAACATTCAGAAAATATGAAACGGATCGTCAAGAAGCTTCCTTACTTTATTCAAGATTCTTGGAGTAAACGCACAGCGAAGATACGCAAAGCCAAGAAAAGAGTAAGATTTGAAGACCTCGTCGATCTGGTGAAGTCCGAAGCAGAGCAGACTGTCATGCCCGGACTACAGTAGACAAGCAATGGCTAGTCTCGACAATCCAGTGAAAAAGAAGAGAGGTACAGACAAAGTGGAACAATCTTTCGCCACTAGCGTTACAAGCGCAGACAAGAAGACGAACCAAGGGAGCAAGAAGAGCAACACTTCAACCTCCAAACCAAACAAGGCTCAACAGAAACCATGCCTGCACTGCCAAGATAACAATCATTCTTTCGACAGTTGCGAACAATTGATTGCAGCCAGTCAAGAAGATACTGTTAACTTTCTGAGAAACCAAGGTGTATGTTTTGGCTGTCTGAAACCTGGTCACCGGAGTAGGCAATGCAAGCAGAAAGCTAAATGCTCCAAATGCCAAGGAAAACACCCAACAGTACTACATCAGGATCGTCGACCGACAACTGATAAAGATGAGGATTCAAAGAGACCAGTACAGACGGAGAGTGTCGCAGTACACTGCACCACGGCAGAGGTGGACCAAGTACAGTCCTTTATGGGGACCGGTGGTCAAGACGATGACACCGGTGGTGATGATGATAACTGCAAGGTCCTGCTGACTATTATCCCTGTCAAGGTGAAGTTGAAAGGCTCAAATAGAATGGTACAGACTTATGCCTTTCTGGACACAGGTAGTGTCATATCATTCTGCACAGAAGCGTTACAGAGAAAACTTGGAGCCACAGGCAGAAAGACAAAGCTGACGGTAAATACAGTGAACGGCTTAGGCAGCCACACCTGCGACAAAGTCACTGGCATAGAAGTTTACAACCTAGACTGTTCAGAGCCACAGGTAGAGCTGAAAACAGTATACACTAAACCAGAGATAGGCGTCTCTGAAGACTACATTCCCCGTCAAGAGGATCTCATGAGATGGCCGCATTTGAAGAATATAAGGCTTCCAAGAATAGATGCCGAAATAGGACTGATGATAGGTACCGGAGAAACAGCAGTATTTACCCCTCTGGAAACAATACGTGGTCCGGACTCAACCCCTCACGCATGCAGAACACGCGTAGGATGGATCCCCTGGCACGTAGTCAGATTGAACGAACAAGGGCAACATCCTCCCAGCTACAGAACAGAAGTTGTGGCCGTAGAGGATATGGAAGAATTGGATAAACTAGACAGGTTAGTGCGACATTCCATTGACCTTGATTTTCCTGAGCGCATGATAGATGACAAAAGGGAACACTCCCAAGAAGACAAGAAGTTCATGCAGAAAGTAAACGAAACCATTGAGCTAGTAGACGAACACTACAAAATGGGACTTCCATTCAAAAATGAAAGAGTTCGACTACCGGACAATCAGCACTATGCCTTACAACGTTTTAAAGGCCTTGAAAGAAAGTTGAGAAACAACCCAAAGTTCCATGCCGACTACCAGAAGTTCATGGCAGACATAATTGAGAAGGGATACGCAATACAAGTCCCTAACGACGAGTTAGATCGAGACGACGGAAAGGTATGGTATATACCCCACCATGGAGTATATCATCCGAAGAAACCAGAGAAGATCCGCGTTGTCTTTGACTGTTCAGCAAAGTTCCAAGGTGTGTCGTTGAACAACCTATTACTACAAGGGCCGGATCTGACGAATAATCTACTAGGAGTGTTATTACGATTTCGACAGGAACCAATCGCTTTAATGGCAGACATAGAGGCTATGTTCCACCAGGTAAAGGTTAGAGAAGAGGACAGTGACTGTCTACGCTTCTATTGGTGGCCAGATGGAAACATAGAAAGCCCTCCAAGAGTCTATAAAATGATGGTTCACCTGTTCGGTGCAGTATCATCCCCGAGCTGCGCGAACACAGCACTACACAAGATGGCCGACGACAACAGCCACCTATTCAACAAGGAAGTTGTCAAAACAATAAAGAGAGACTTCTACGTAGATGATTGCCTCAAGTCGGTAGAAAATGCGAAGAAGGCAATCGAGTTGACGCAAGATCTGACTGCAGCTTGCAAGAAGGGCGGTTTCCGTCTAACAAAGTGGGTGAGCAACAGCCGCGAAGTATTGGAGACTATACCAAAAGAAGAAAGAGCTAAGGAAATCAAAGACCTGAAGCTGGAATACGACTGCCTACCAGTAGAGCGTGCCCTAGGTACTTCATGGTCGGTCGAGTCAGACACCATAGGATTCCAGATCAACATTGAAAGCCGGCCTCCAACGAGAAGAGGCATACTATCAATTATCAGCTCAGTATACGATCCCATTGGACTCGCAGCTCCGTTCATCCTACCTGCAAGAATACTACTTCAAGACTTGTGTCGTAGAGGTATTGGCTGGGATGCAAAGATCAAAGAAGACGATCGGAAGAAATGGCTAAGATGGCTATCAGATCTTCCAAAACTAGAAAACGTATCAACTCAGAGGTGCTACAAACCAGCAGACTTTGGCGAAGTCAAGGTACGTGAAATACATCACTTTTCTGATGCCAGTGAATATGGATACGGTGTCGCATCGTATATTAGACTCATAAATGAAGACGGAAGAATTCACTACGCCTTCCTTATGGGAAAAGCAAGGGTTGCACCACTGAACTGACAGCAGCTACAGTTGCTGTGAGAATGAACACAATGTTGGAGGAAGAACTCGACATTAAGAACGACAAGGTATACTTCTGGACAGACAGCACATCAGTGATTAAGTACTGCGCCAATGAAACATCCCGATTCCACACCTTCGTAGCCAACCGGATCAACATTATACGTGAAGGTTCGGATAGTAAACAGTGGAAGTACGTCGACACAAAATCCAACCCAGCAGACGACGCATCTAGGGGACTAACGGTAGACAAGTTCCTGCAAAACAAAAGATGGCTGCGAGGACCAGATTTCCTGTGGAAACGAGAAAGTGAATGGCCTACACAACAGGACATCTCCAGAGCGCTATGTAATAAAGACCCGGAAGTCAAGCGGGAAGCATCGGTGTACAGCACCGTACTAGTAGAGCAAGAGTTTGGGGTAGAGAAGATCATACTACGCTACTCCAGCATGATGAAACTAAAGAAAATAGTCGGATGGTTCCTGTTGGCGAAGAAAAACTTTCAAGATAAATGCCGCAAAAGAAAGGAAGGCGATGAAGACACCAACGCAGATACTAGCCAGAAGAGTTGTGAAACAACGATCCCACCTGTTTCACTAGAGAATCTGCAAAGGGCAGAAGATGCAATCATGAAGTATGTGCAGCGAAAGCATTTTCCAGATGAAATGGCACTCCTACAACGAAAGAAGCAAGTCAGGAGATACAGCCCATTATATAAGCTGGACCCAATTTTGGATAAAGGAATAATACGAGTTGGCGGACGCCTGGAACGTGCCTCAGTGTCACCAGACAGCAAGCACCCGATAGTGCTGCCTAAAGACTCACCAGTGTCAACAATCATACTCCAAGAAACCCACAAAGAAGTCGGACATCTTGGAAGGAACTCGATGCTGGCGAAGCTAAGAGAGAAATATTGGATTCTACGGGCGCCTACAGCACTCCGCAACCTCGTAACCAAATGTGTCATCTGTAGAAAATATAGAGCGAAAGTTTGTGAGCAGAAGATGTCAGACCTACCTAAGGACGCATCACCCCCGAAGAGCCACCATTCACTCGCACAGGTGTAGATTACTTCGGACACTGGAGGTCAAACGTGGCCGTGTCACTGAGAAGAGGTATGGAGCGATCTTCACATGTATGGCGACTCGTGCGGTACACTTAGAAGTAGCCTGCTCATTAGATACAGATTCGTGCATCAACGCCATCAGAAGATTTATAGCACGAAGAGGACAAGTTAGAGGTCCATCAGATCAGACAACGGACTAACTTTGTCGCAGCCGACAAAGAGCTGAAGGAGAGTATCAGGAGATGGAACCAAGAGAAGATAGCTGAGATGCTCCACCAACAAGACATCAAATGGGAATTCAACCCCCCAGCAGGTTCCCACTTTGGAGGAGTATGGGAGCGTCACATCAGAACCATAAGGAAAATCATCTTTTCCTTGCTCAAAGAACAACCACTTCGCATGTCAGATGAAGCACTCCGAACGCTGTTCTGCGAAGTGGAAGCCATAATTAACAGCCGACCGATCACCAGGCTGTCAGAAGATCTCGAACGATCTAGAGGCATTAACACCCAACCACCTGTTGATGCTGAAACCAAAACAGGCCCTGCCACCCGGCTTGTTTCAGAAGAATGACAACTACGTACGCCGTCGATGGAGACAAGTGCAGTACCTGGCAGATATATTCTGGAAGAGATGGATGAAAGAATATCTCCGTTGCTACAAGAGAGACAGAAGTGGCTCGAGATCAGAAGAAACCTCAACGTTGGAGACGTGGTGTTGATCGTCGACAACACAGCGCCGAGGAACTCCTGGTCCATGGGCAGAATCACCGAAGTGATGAAAGACAAGAAGGGACTCGTCAGGTTTGCAGAAGTCAAGACCAGAACGACTACTCTACGACGTCCAGTGGATAAGTTGTGTGTGCTCCTGGAGGCCGACGCCATCGAAGATTCGTCTGAAGGACACAAGAACAGCTAAGAGCTTTAATCTTTTTATTAGTGATATATGAACAGTATATTATTCATGTTTGTTTAGTTAGATTGAATTTTGACCAGTTTGAGAATATTGGATTTATAATTGTTCCGAGTCACATCTACACAATTAGGGACCGGAATGTTACGGTCAAAATCAACATCCCCTTATTTGGCCATAGTTCAAATTCAAAGTCATGAGTCACCATCAACTTCCGTCTTTAAATGTTTATCTTTTGTATTACGCACTGCGCACATGCAGCCATTCCAAGCGTGCTTTTAGACACTTTAAGTTAGACCTTCAGAGAGTGGACATGTCTCTGAAAGTGACCGGCTATAGTTCTCGCCAAGATTGCTTGTAAAGACCATTTTGATGAAACAGCTTTGAACCTGTTGATGCGATAGTCTTATACAACCCTACACAAAATCGGTAAGCAATTCAGTTGTTTCTTTTGTGACTTTAAAGCAGACATTCTTGAAGGAACATTGAATAGCCTTATTCCATTGTGAGACTCTAAGAGCACGTGTGCCTAACAAAAGGCCAAGGACCTTATTGAAGTATGCGAACAATGAATGCTATAATGGACACATTCAACGACTCTGATTACGTTTATAGTACAACTTTGAGACCTTTTAGTTAAAGTAGTTTTAGTGATTGTATTCTTATGCAACTTTGAGTTAGTGATTGTTTCAAAGCAGCTAATTGTTCATTAAGTCAGGGTTGCTTTTATGCAAATGAGATCTTGTCAACGAAAGTAAACGTTCAGTCACCGTTAGAGGGCGTTTACTGAGGTGGGTCACGTGACCACCCCACCTATTATGACCTTTGACCCCTGAGTCATCTTAGAGGGAGTATTACTTCCTGTTAGTTACTTCCTGTTTCTAATTTCCTGTGTCATAGAGTGTATTTACTTCCTGGTCAAAGAAAGTATTTACTTCCTGTGTCATAGTGTGAACGTAGCTTAGTTCTCACTTCCTGTATCCTTTTGTTTTGATTTGTTTTCAGTTAATCGTTCCCAAACGTTCCCAAACGTTCTCAACGTTTGTAGTACAACATTCTACTCAGAGAATTTGTTGTTCTCAGTCTGGAAGACATGCCTATATTCGAATAAACACGTGAAACTTAGATCGGATATTTGCTTCGTCTTATTTAAGAGGGAACGCATTACGGAATATCAGTTGTAGACGACTATTGCATAGTAGTTGCAGACAAATAATTTTGAGTCCTAAGAATTTGTTTGCGCGCTACATTTAGTATTCTCCTAAATTTCTTAGAGTACTTTTTGAGTTTTTCACTAGCCCTAAAGATAAAACTTTTATTCAAAAACGGATACCGTCATATTTCTCAAGGGTAATAAGTTATGCAAATTACGGAATTCATTTTATATTTCATACTTTAAATAATTTTGTTGTATAACTTTTATAACCTCATTTACAGTATTACACCTTGCAAAACAACGTTTCTACAGACTTATATCTTACGTGGACAATCCAAAGTTGGGAATAATTTGTGCTTCGTAATCAATGTAATATCAAGTAAAGATAATTTATGAATGCTAACTAAGTTTATTCAACAACGATATTTGCAAAAGTATTCTTATAACAGAGTTCGTGACATTGACCTAGAAGTTGTAAACATTGTATCCAAGAAGCAAAATATATGACATAATCGAATGCTTACTAGCTATTATGTGAGAGAAGAGAGAGAGAGACAGAAAGACATACAGAAAGACAGACAGACATACAGAGCAGAGACAAATGACAGAGACAGAGAACAGAAAGACAAAAGCACAGAAACAGTGAGACAGAGAGGGAAAAGGGAGACAGAGATTAAATGAATAAGATATTTATGGAGGTTTAGTATTGTCCTAAATTTCTTGGAATACTTCTTGAGTTTTTCTTGAGCCCTAAAGCTGAAAGTTTTATTCAAAGACGGATACCGCCATATTTCTCAGGGCTAATAAGATATGCAAATTACGGAATTCGTGCTATATTTCATACTTTAAAAACGAAATTGCCATATTACTTTACAGTATCACACCTAGCAAAACAACGTTTCTACAGACTTATATCTTACGTGGACAATCCAAAGTTGGGAATAATTTGTGCTTCTTAATCAATGTAATATCAAGTAAAGATAATTCATGAATTATAACTAAGTTTATTCAACAACGATATTTGCAAAAGTATTCTTATAACAGAGTTCGTGACATTGACCTAGAAGTTGTAAACATTGTATCCAAGAAGCAAAATATATGACATAATCGAATGCTTACTTGCTATTATGTGTGTGTGAGAGAGAGAGAGAGAGAGAGAGAGAGAGAGAGAGAGAGAGAGAGAGAGAGAGAGAGAGAGAGAGAGAGAGAGAGAGAGAGAGAGAGAGGGGGGGAGAGGAGAGAGAGACAGAGAGAGAAGACAGAGACAAATGACAGAGACAGAGAACAGAGAGACATAGACAGAGAAACAGTGAGACAGAGAAAGACAGGGAGACAGAGATAAAATGAAAAAGATATTTTGAGGTAAATGGAGGTTTAGTATTCTCCTATATGTCTTAGAGTACTTTTTGAGTTTTTCACTAGCCCTAAAGATAAAACTTTTATTTAAAGACTTATACCGTTATATTTCTCAAGGCTAATAAGTTATGCAAATTACGGAATTCGTGCTATATTTCATACTTTATTTTATAGTTTAAAATAAAATTTGTCATATTACTTTTATAACCTCATTTACAGTATTACACCTTGCAAAACAACGTTTCTACAGACTTATATTTTACGTGAACAATCCAAAGTTGGGAATAATTTGTGCTTCTTAATCAATGTAATATCAAGTAAAGATAATTTATGAATTATAACTAAGTTTATTCAACAACGATATTTGCAAAAGTATTCTTATAACAGAGTTCGTGACATTGACCTAGAAGTTGTAAACATTGTATCCAAGAAGCAAAATATATGACATAATCGAATGCTTACTTGCTATTATGTTTGTGAGAGAGAGAGACAGAGAGAGAGACAGAGACAGAGGGAGGAGGAGAAAGAGACAGAGACAGAGACAGAGACAAATGACAGAGACAGAGAACAGAGAGACATAGACAGAGAAACAGTGAGACAGAGAAAGACACGGAGACAGAGATAAAATGAAAAAGATATTTTGAGGTAAATGGAGTTTTAGTATTCTCCTAAATTTCTTAGAGTACTTCTTGAGTTTTCCAGTAGTCCTAAAGATAAAACTTTTATTCAAAGACTTATACCGTTATATTTCTCAAGGCTAATAAGTTATGCAAATTACGGAATTCGTGCTATATTTCATACTTTAAAAATTTTGTTGTATTACTTTTATAACCTCATTTACAGTATTACACCTTGCAAAACAACGTTTCTACAGACTTATATTTTACGTGGACAATCCAAAGTTGGGAATAATTTGTGCTTCTTAATCAATGTAATATCAAGTAAAGATAATTTATGAATGCTAACTAAGTTTATTCAACAACGATATTTGCAAAAGTATTCTTATAACAGAGTTCGTGACATTGACCTAGAAGTTGTAAACATTGTATCCAAGAAGCAAAATATATGACATAATCGAATGCTTACTTGCTATTATGTGTGTGAGAGAGAGACAGAGACAGAGAGACAGAGACAGAGAGAGGAGAGAGAGACAGAGAGAGAGAGACAGAGACAAATGACAGAGACAGAGAACAGAGAGACATAGTCAGAGAAACAGTGAGACAGAGAAAGACAGGGAGACAGAGATAAAATGAATAAGATATTTTGAGGTAAATGGAGTTTTAGTATTCTCCTATATGTCTTAGAGTACTTCTTGAGTTTTCCGATAGCCCTAAAGATAAAACTTTTATTTAAAGACTTATACCGTTATATTTCTCAAGGCTAATAAGTTATGCAAATTACGGAATTCGTGCTATATTTCATACTTTAAAAAATTATGTTGTATTACTTTTATAACCTCATTTACAGTATTACACCTTGCAAACAACGTTTCTACAGACTTATATTTTACGTGGACGATCCAAAGTTGGGAATAATTTATGCTTCTTAATCAATGTAATATCAAGTAAAGATAATTTATGAATGCTAACTAAGTTTATTCAACAACGATATTTGCAAAAGTATTCTTATAACAGAGTTCGTGACATTGACCTAGAAGTTGTAAACATTGTATCCAAGAAGCAAAATATATGACATAATCGAATGCTTACTTCCTATTATGATGAAGAGAGAGAGAAAGAGAGACAGAGACAGAGAGAGAGGGGGGGACAGAGAGACAGACAGACAGACAGACGGAGACACAGAAAGAGACAGAGACAAATGACAGAGATAGAGAAAAGAGACACATAGACAGAGAAACAGTGAGACAGAGAAAGACAGGGAGACCGAGATAAAATGAAAAAGATATTTTGAGGTAAATTGAAGTTTAGTATTCTCCTATATGTCTTAAAGTACTTCTTGAGTTTTCCACTAGTCCTAAAGATAAAACTTGTATTTAAAGACTTATACCGTTATATTTCTCAAGGCTAATAAGTTATGCAACTTACGGAATTCGTGCTATATTTCATACTTTAAAAGATTTTTGTTGTATTACTTTTATAACCTCATTTACGGTATTACACCTTGCAAAACAACGTTTCTACAGACTTATATTTTACGTGGACGATCCAAGTTTGGGAATAATTTGTGCTTCTTAATCAATGTAATATCAAGTAAAGATAATTTATGAATGCTAACTAAGTTTATTCAACAACGATATTTGCAAAAGTATTCTTATAACAGAGTTCGTGACATTGACCTAGAAGTTGTAAACATTGTATCCAAGAAGCAAAATATATGACATAATCGAATGCTTACTTGCTATTATGTGTGTGAGAGAGAGAGAGAGAGACAGAGAGACAGAGACAGAGGGAAGAGGAGACAGAGAGAGGAAGAGAGAGAGAGAGACAGAGACAAATGACAGAGACAGAGAACAGAGAGACATAGACAGAGAAACAGTGAGACAGAGAAAGACACGGAGACAGAGATAAAATGAAAAAGATATTTTGAGGTAAATGAGAGTTTAGTATTTCCTATATGTCTTAAAGTACTTTTTGAGTTTTTCACTAGCCTAAAGATAAAACTTTTATTTAAAGACTTATACCGTTATATTTCTCAAGGCTAATAAGTTATGCAAATTACGGAATTCGTGCTATATTTCATACTTTAAAAAAATTTGTTGTATTACTTTTATAACCTCATTTACAGTATTACACCTTGCAAAACAACGTTTCTACAGACTTATATTTTACGTGGACGATCCAAAGTTGGGAATAATTTGTGCTTCTTAATCAATGTAATATCAAGTAAAGATAATTTATGAATTATAACTAAGTTTATTCAACAACGATATTTGCAAAAGTATTCTTATAACAGAGTTCGTGACATTGACCTAGAAGTTGTAAACATTGTATCCAAGAAGCAAAATATATGACATAATCGAATGCTTACTTGCTATTATGTGTGAGAGAGAGAGAGAGGGAGAGAGACAGAGACAGAGAGAGACAGAGAGAGGAGATAGAGACAGAGCAGAGACAGAGAACAGAGAGACATAGACAGAGAAACAGTGAGACAGAGAAAGACAGGGAGACAGAGATAAAATGAAAAAGATATTTTGAGGTAAATGGAGTTTTAGTATTCTCCTATATGTCTTAGAGTACTTCTTGAGTTTTCCACTAGCCCTAAAGATAAAACTTTTATTTAAAGACTTATACCGTTATATTTCTCAAGGCTAATAAGTTATGCAAATTACGGAATTCGTGCTATATTTCATACTTTAAAAAATTTTGTTGTATTACTTTTATAACCTCATTTACAGTATTACACCTTGCAAAACAACGTTTCTACAGACTTATATTTTACGTAGACGATCCAAAGTTGGGAATAATTTGTGCTTCTTAATCAATGTAATATCAAGTAAAGATAATTTATGAATGCTAACTAAGTTTATTCAACAACGATATTTGCAAAAGTATTCTTATAACAGAGTTCGTGACATTGACCTAGAAGTTGTAAACATTGTATCCAAGAAGCAAAATATATGACATAATCGAATGCTTACTTGC
>NC_091947.1:11838460-11840960 GCF_041260155.1 Ptychodera flava
ACGATATTTGCAAAAGTATTCTTATAACAGAGTTTGTGACATTGACCTAGAAGTTGTAAACATTGTATCCAAGAAGCAAAATATATGACATAGTCGAATGCTTACTTGCTATTATGTATGAGAGAGACAGAGACAGAGACAGAGACGGAGACAGAGACAGAGAGAGGAGGAGAGAGAGAGACAGAGAGAGACAGAGACGCGGACACAGACAGACAGACAGACGGACAGACAGACAGACAAAGTTAGAGACAGAGACAGAGAGAGACAGAGAGACACAGACACAGAGATAGACAGAGAAAGAGACAGAGGGGCAGAGAGAGGACAGAGACAGACAGAGAGACAGAGACAGGCAGAGAGACAGACAGATAGAGTTAGAGAGATTTAGAGATACAGAGAGACAGGGACAGTAAGAGACACAGAGAGAGTTTACAAAAGAAGATATGGTATTATCTTCAGGGATAAACCTCATATTCATACTTATGATATGTAGTAAGGCTGACACTTCATGTTAATTACGAAATATTATTAATGAGTCATACTTCCTAAGCAATATTTGCAATATTTGTTTTGCAAAGCCCTCCAAGCAGTGTTGAACATTGTACCCAGTGGTATAGATGAGGATTACCCAAAATAGTTTAAACTTACATACTTTTCAGAAAGAGACAGAAAGAGACAAACAGAGAGACAGAGTGAGAGACAGACACACAAAACAGACAGAGAGAGAAAGACAGAGATAAAGAGAGAGACATGGAGACAGAGAGCGACAGAGACAGAGACGGAGAGAGAGACACACACACAAAGACAGACAGACAGACAGACAGACAGACAGACAGACAGACAGACAGACAGACAGACAGACAGACAGACAGACACAAAGTGACAAAGACAAAAGAAAGACAAAAAGCGACAATCAGACAGATTAAGAGACAGGGAAAAACAGAGGGAGAGAGAAAGAGAGACAGACAAACAGAAAAGAGACAGAAAGTGAGAGAAAGAAAGAAAAAGATAAAAAAGAGAGAAATAGAACAGAGAGGGACAGAAAGAGAGACAAAAAGAGACAGACAAACAGAAAGACAGACAGACAACGAGATAGAGACACAACGAGATAGACAGATGGAGAAAAAGATAAGGGAAAGAGAAGCAGAGAGATTTATCTCGAAATTGTTATTACAGTACATGTTTTTATTCACCCTTACAGCTTAATTATGATACGTAATTTCAATAATGCCTAAACGCTCTGTATGAAAAAACTTGTAAAACAACGTTTCTTCAGACTTATATTTTATGTGAACAATCCAAAGTTGGGAATAATTTGTGCTTCTCAATCAATCTAATACCAAGTAAAGATAATTTATTAACGTTAATTAAGGTTATTCAACAACGATATATGCAAATGTGTTCTAATTACAGAGTTCGTGACATTGACCTAGAAGTTCTAAACATTGTATCCAAGAAACACAATATATGATATAATCGAATGCTTACTTGCTATTATGTGTGAGAGACAGAGACAGAGACAGAGACGGAGACAGAGACAGAGAGAGAGAGAGACAGAGAGAGAGGGGGGGCAGACAAACAGACAAACAGCCAGTCAGAGAGAGAGGGAGAGAGAGATGAAGGGAAGGAGAAGGATACAGAGAGATAGATACAGACAGAAAAACAGAGAGAGACAGAGACAACAACAGAGAGACAGAGAGAAAGACAGAGAGACAGACAGAGACAGACGGACAGAAAGACAGATAGACAGAGTAGAGACAGAGACACAAAACAGACAGAGAGAGATAAAGAGAGAGATAAAGAATACGACATTGAGTCAGAGAGACACAGACAGGGACAAAAATAGACAGAGACACAAAGACAGACAGACAGACAGACAGGCAGACAGAAGCAGAGACAGGGGCAGAGACAGGTAGACATAGACAGAGAGAGAAACAAACAGACAGACAAATACATAAAGACAAAAAGATAGAGAGAGACAACGAGAAGAAAAACAGACAGACAGACAGACAGACAGACAGACAGACAGACAGACAGACAGACAGACAAACACAAAGTGACAAAGACAAAAGAAAGACAAAAAGCGACAATCAGACAGATTAAGAGACAGGGAAAAACAGAGGGAGAGAGAAAGAGAGACAGACAAACAGAAAAGAGACAGAAAGTGAGAGAAAGAAAGAAAAAGATAAAAAAAGAGACATAGAACAGAGAGGGACAGAAAGAGAGACAAAAGAGACAGACAAACAGAAAGACAGACAGACAGAGAGATAGAGACACAGACAGACAGATAGACAGATGGAGAAAAAGATAAGGGAAAGAGAAGCAGAGAGATTTATCTCGAAATTGTTATTACAGTACATGTTTTTATTCACTCTTACAGCTAAATTATGATACGTAGTTTGGTGATTGCGATTATTTTCCATAATGCTATAATCCTCTGTATGAAAAAACTTGAAAAACAACGTTTCTTCAGACTTATATTTTACGTGAACAATCCAAAGTT
>NC_091947.1:11843460-11868460 GCF_041260155.1 Ptychodera flava
GAGAAACACGGACACAGACAGACAGACAGACAGACAGACAGACGCACAAACGGGCAGAGGGATAGATAGACAGACAAACAGGCAGATTGACAGACATTTAGACAGAGGCAGTTAAACAGATAGATAGATAGACAGAAGATTCAGAAAGAGAAAACATCGAAGAGGAGGAAACGATAAGATTAGGCTTGGGAGAGAGAAATGGAGCTAAGTGGAGAATGTGACAAAAACACAAGGACAAGAGAGTCACCAAGAGATCAAAAGTGTTGATAACACAGGGACAGGCAGACGTCAAGTCAAGAGAAAGGAACTGATGTAGAGAAATCGGAAACAGATATAGACGACCAAAGAAATAATGATAGTGATTCGGTCATTTACTGGCAGCAGTCCATTGCACATGTAACAATGGGGCATATCTGTGAGCACAACCCATACAGGTACATATAATATGTCATTGAATAAGCCTTGTCTGTGTAAGTCTGTTGTATATTCAATGTTATTCAAGTGAGCATATTGTAATCATAGAACACATAATACTGAAAATTAAAAATATTCTTCACTTTGAAAGATATGGAAGTAATGAACAAATGCCTTAATACTTAAAATATAATGTTTTTTATAATATCATGCTACTATACATACTATTTAAATGAAGCATGGTATAATTGGTATTTGGCCTTGTTTAACCGTATTGTTTTAAAACATTTCATTGGTGAAAGGTATGGTCAATTACTTATGCCATTAGGAATATTTTTGAATCAGGTACTAAGAGAAATTTGTATTGCTTCTCTTCAATCTACGATATAGCAACCAAGAAAAGATGAAGCAATACACCTGAAGCGTTGACGTTAACTAATTTGTGGACTATGACATCCCAAGGAACCAGCTAAAAAATCGTTTTGAATGAATTTAAAATGGTAATAACACGAGTAAATACTAAGTTATATTTTGATAAAGAGAGTCTTACTTTCCCTGCAGACAGAGGACACGACAGAAAGGCAAAGTGAGAGGAGAGAGAAGAAAAAAGACAAAAACAAAGATGAAACGTACCGTCATTAGTAATTGTGTCGATTGTGTCAATGCTTTGAAATCGTAAGAATAGTAGTTTTATGTTATTTAATTTTTGATATAGTTTGTACATAGACCCTCGAGAAAAACTCGAGGGTCTTAGTTTGTATGATGTGAATGTTGTGTGGAATATTTTATCCAAATTAATAGAGCAACATAATTACATTTCCGACATGGCGTCAAATATTGTGTCGGCGTCGCTCTTTCTTTGTGTGTAATGTAGTATGTTTCCACAGCACAATTTCATGTTACATCACTAACAAATACACGCACCAACCCAAATTTACACATAAATACTCACTCACCACTATACTGTAGTACTTCTAATGCTAGATCAGTTCTGCCGATGTCCTCAAGAAAATCAGAAAGCACCTGTACATTGCTTGACCTAATAACTTCACATCTTTCTAATTCCTGTAAAAGGCGAACCGTCGTTTCAGCGTGACGCAGATCTGTCCTTTTGAGATATGGTTCACTTAATTTCTTAATTCTCGTTAGTTCGTCTGCAAGGGAAGCACAAGTTGGCATCAAATACAATTTCATATATCTTTAAGTAGCCGAGTAAAACTTACTTATCTCTCATGCAATAATTATTATCTAAATCAGTAACAGCTGAGAGCTTCATCCTTGGGTACATTAAAAAATGCAGAAAGCATGTAAAGTAATGGAAAGATGAAATGGAATACAATTGATACATCAACATTAGAGGAAGTAAAGATTCAATGTGTCAAAAATGTCTGAGTCGATCTCATCAGAGAGTAAATGTTACAAAACACAAACCAAGGATATGGACGCCCTCCTAGTTGATATAAATAGATAATATAACTGTTGACTTCTGCAGTTGTAGTTGGCTAAAATATGGGTACTTTCTCCTGCAAGCGTGCAGCGAAGATTCATGCAACTCCATGATTTCTAGAGATTGGATAGCCGGCCTGCAGACAACAAGACTACTTGCAAACGGCTTTGCACCTACGAAACTGTAAAAATAGCGGACGCCAGACGCGTCTTTACGCGTTCAAAATGTAGATTTCGGTGTTCAAATTTGAACGGCTAGTGTTCATATTGTTAACACTAGTGTTCATATTATTAACAATGATGTTCTAAACCTGAACACGGAGTGTTAACTAACATCTCCTTCAAGTGTTCAAAAGTCAGCATGACAGAAATTTACAATACTGTAAAACAATTAACAATCTTTAGTGTTTTGCACTTTACTGTGGCTATATTAAATTTACTCCTGCCTCGCCGTCCGGCAAACGTACACAGATTTGATATAACGAACTTCCCACTAAGGCCAGAGAAAAATAAATCTTGTTCATCGGATTTTTTGGACCAAGTTCCAGGAGCGGCGAGCGAAAAATTTTTTATTTTTTTTTAGGCCGAAGGTAAACGCGGTTCTCTGGCATTTTTGCACAGATGCAGACAAGGCAAGATAACGTTTCGACGCAACCATGTGTTTTGTCATTGCCGTAAATTTTTATACTTTCGATGCAAGTTTCATTCAACAGGATGCACCGTCCCATCTACGGCGCGCCAAATGTTTCAAAAATATTTATCGTCATAGAGTAAAAATAAACTTTCAAATTTTCTTTCTAAAAAAAAGTCTTAAACGTGTAAGAATAATAAAGAAAACAGTTCTTTCGTCCATATCATTGCATTTTATTAATGTACCTTTTCATAAAAATAGCATTCATTTGAAAATACGTGTCATTAAATATTTGAATGTGCCTGTACAGATAAAGATGACGTGCAACCGTCTTTCTCGATTGAAATAAAAATTCGATGGAATTACGGAAGAAAATAAAGGGCAGAATGTTATGTAATGCTTAATTGTAAAATATTCTTTAAACCGTAATGAGAAGATACACTTTTCAAAAATTTGGAAATACCACACTCCCATACTTATTGACGTACACATACACGTGTATTAGATATAAAGGTGCAATGAATGCTGATTATAAGGGAAAAAAGAAAAAAAATCAAGCACACACACAAAAAATATTGAAATGATTAAAAACAAAACCACAAATAGTACTTGCACTACTACCAAAAAACAAAATGAATCACCATCAGGTCTGACTAAAAAAGAAAGAGAATCACAATTGAAAAGTCGACCGAGATCGCGCCGGCGTTGAGGCTGTAAAGAAACCAAAACGAGGTCAGCTTGGAAAAAAAACCAAAGCGAGGTTACAAAAAAAAACAAAACGAGGTTACCAAAAAAAAAAAAAAAAAAAACCTCAGTAGAAAAAAAAGAGGCCCGTTCGAGAAAAGAAAAAAGAGTGGGACACCCCGCAGAAAAAGCCCAACATGAAAATTGAATAATTGTCAACGTCATGATTGTTACAGTTTAATGCCAGATAGCCCTGCGTATGATGCTGTGTGTTCCGCTTACAGCTAATCGCCCCGTGGTGAGCGGGGCGATTAGCTGTAGCGGAACACACAGCATCGTACGCAGGGCTAAATGCCAGAGGGTTTTGGATCATCACACGCGGATGTTGGACATGATATTTGGGGTATTCAGCGATAACTCTCATCTTCTAGTCTTCAATATCATCTCATGGACGTCCAAGTTACCGACACGTCCCATTCTATATTAAACAGTTACCAGTTTTGGTTAAAAGTGGACAAAACACTCGTGGTGGTTCGTCGGCTGCCAGCGGTCCCCTCGCTCCAATGTACACTCGAGGTGGTAAGCCAGCAGCCGGCGGTCCCGTCGCTAGTACAGTAGGCCTACACGCCGGCAACCAGCGATCCCCTCGCTATAAAGTGTAGGGCCGCCTCTCCCAAACCATAGACAGTCTGTGCCCAAACCCCAACAAAACGATGGCTTGCCGCTAGCCCACGGTTACGTGTGGTTCGATACACAGCGGCCGCCGTGTGGGTATGCATAGTAAAATTGCATACCACGCAGCACGCTGCGGCCTAGTTCTGCATGGCAGGACTGTGTGTTACCGGCGTGACACGGCCTCCCGTATAACGCCGGTAACACGTACACAGCCCTGCCATGCAAAGCTAGCAGCGGCCGCTATGTATCGAACCACACACGTATCTCGTGGGTTAGCCTCTAAACGGAGTGTGGCAAAGGCAAAAATACTCGGGCTGAAACACTCCGTTTAAATTCGAGGCAACGTTTTCACTAGTACCTGTAGAACGCGAACGCGCCCGACTTGACAAACACTGATCAAGCAGCCGCTATTTCTCTGTACACTGTAGCTCAACACAACCAGCAAAGGGAGTGGTAGGGCACAGTCGCTCGAGAGCTATTCATCTCTGGGACTATTCGCCCCATAGACGAGTGTACATAAGCGAGAAACAACCCTCGCAAGGCCGGGCTGTGAGTTGCCGGATACGGCCAGGCCGTATAACACCGGCGTTATACGGCCAGGCGATATAACGCCGGTAACTCACAGCCCTGCCCTGCCACCCAGAGCTATGTATAGGCTACTGCATGCACAAATATCGTAGCTCCATATATTGGACTGTGTGGATATAGAGATTTCTGCAACGGGGATCGACATGTCGTGTATGTGCCGGTCTAGCCCTGAGAGTATAGTGAGAGTGTCTGGCGTTGCGAAGGCCGGACACTCTCGCCATACTCGTAGTCGTAAGGCTTGTACAGTTGCGTCGCTCATCTTGTCGTACACGGAAAACGATGGACGTTCTCTCAACACGCGGCAGATTTCTTCAAAACTATTCATTTTATCATGATTTGGGTGATCTTTGAGGATAGACGAGGAATTAGCAAACAACGAGGTGGTTTATTATCATGGTATTTGAACCCGATGTATCGAACCATACGTATAAAACTGTGTAGAAATCATGTAGGCCAAACGGCGATGACAGTGCGGCTCGGTGGAAGGCCTGCAGTGGGCTCCCTGCCCATACCGCGCCTAAGGCATCGATAGGTTTGCAGTGTTGCTATGAAGGGTCATGGTTGTACGTCTCGCTCGTGATCTGACCTGTGGACTGCCTGAAATCTTGGCTCAGTTAACTTGACTCTCTGGAACTATTCACTGTTAACTTGGACGTTCTTTAGGTGATATTGCCCACTTCATTTCATCAAGTATGGTTTCCAGTAGAGCAGGGCCCAGCCAAACAGAGCTAGGTTTCAAGATGTCACGTTATCACTGAAATGCTCAATTAATATTTCGTCAAACATTGGAGTATGTGGTGATCGGATTCCCCGCTGTTGGGGATTCATCGATCGAAGGAAATGTGAACCATGAGTTTTTTTGAATAAAATAATTGTAATTTCGGGCTTGTTGTTTTTTTTCTGTGGCGAGTGCTCGTTTTTTTCTTTTTTTTTTCTTTTTCTTTTTTTTTGCTGTGGCGAGTCCTCATTTATTTTTTCTTTCCACAGGCCCACGCGTTTTTTTTGTATCTCTGTTCATGGCATTTTTTTATTTTTTTCGTTTTTATTTTATTTTATTTATTTTATTTTTTTGTAGATGAGATCCACTTTTGTCTAGAGCCATCACTGCCGAATTTTTCACCGATTTTCTCTCTTTACTGTCAAAGCGGCTGGTGATTCATATTATATTTTTGATTATCTATAATACGTTTATTATGAGACGTAGTGCTTTTTAATTTTCTTAAGTACATAAATAATTTTATGTATACATGGCTTTTTTGTCTGATTCTTTTACAATTATTTTCTGTATGTGGTTCACATTTTTTATTTTTTGTACTTTTTTCCGAGTGGTAGTAGTGATTTTTAGTGATTTTCTTGTGAATTTTGTGGACGTATCACTGTATAACATATTTTTCTTTTTTCTTTTTGTAAATCAGCACTCATTGCACCTTTTTCGCGAACTATTATACGTGTATGTATGTCGATAAGTATGGATGTATGACTTTTTCAAATCGATGAAAATTGTTTATTTCTAATTACGCTAAAAGATTTTTTCTCAAGTTAAAATGAAGTATTAAATGACATTTCCGTCTTTTGTTTTTTAATTATACTTTTCTTACTTATTTCCTTCCTAATGAGACCGAATTTTTATTTCAATTGAGAAAGACAGTTTATTTTTGCACTGAATCGATAAATATTTTTGAAACATTGGCGCGCCGTAGTCCATCTGCTGTCACGATCTTGTTGAACAAATCGCCGAACGTAATATCAGGACAACACTGAATAGCGTCTTTGGAACTAACTTTTGGCCGTCACGTCCAATGTTGGCGATCAAATTAATACTCATGATGTGACATGTACTAACCTTTACAAAACGAGGAAATTTTCTGGCCAAATCGACCCACTTTGCACCGTGATTCGCCAAATTCAGACGTCACAACAACGTTGGCGGTTAACTATTAAAGTCAAAACACATTCAAAATCCCGTGTCCGCGAAAACCCGACAAAGTGTAGGGCGCCACCAGCGGTAGTACTAAAAATATTTGTAATGCGGAAGTAAGAATTTGCCACGATCAAAAAAATTCCAAATATGCCAAGTAGAAGCGGCGATTCCGATGAACAATTTATTTTTTCTTCCAGGCCTAAGTGAAAAAGATCTCCGGTCTAAAATTGCTGAAAGCATGTTTTTTCTAAAACAGGAAGTATACTTACTAATTTTACACGTTTATTACCGGTTGATATTTTGAAAGTTTGAAAAAAATCAGATAACCACCATGAACGTTTTAATTTTAACATCGGCGTGCAAGAGGCGTTCTACTCCTTAACACTTGGTGTTCAAGTTTGGTGCCTTTTCTTATCCCGTCATGCATCAAAACGGAAGTTGCGACATTTTTCTTGTAAACGCACGCTGAAGTCGTGATCGTGCGGAAGCAAGACGAGAAAGGGTAAGTTTTCTCTCCAAAATATTTAAACGTGTTAAATTTTGAAGCATCTGTATTATTATCCTTTGAAATTATTTGTATAGTACTTTGGAATAGCTAAAATACGTGAAGAATCCTTTTTTCTTTCAGTGGCTGGTAGACCCTGTAGACCATTAGCTGTGAATACGCAGCGGTGCGCGGTGTTTTGGGCCATGGCGTATCGATCGCACTCGGGTCAAGGGTCATCACCGCAGAACTGTAGCGATGACCCTTGACCCTAGCGCGATCGATATGCCACATTACCGCTGCGTAATCACAGCTAACACATGTCTTTTAGTAATCACAATCGCATGTAAATTTAAAACATTAGTTAAACATCGCAGAGTGTACACTCTATTGTTTCAGCATATGAGAGTTGGCTTTTCTTTTAGTTTTCATCAGTTGATGACAAGAAGAAGCCAATATTTTGTAACATTATCGAAAAGAGGCACTGTATACCAAAGTCACCCCTTTTCCTTGACCTAATAAGGCCACCTTGTCTTTCATTTGAAGTCTCATGTCGCCATATTACCTATTGTTGCATTATTTTCAGGATGTGAAAAGTTGGATCAACGTGAAATCGGAGAGTTGTTACAGAAGCTGATGGTACAGAAATTGAAGAAGATGAGTACAGGTAGCTGCATGGAAACAAGCTTGAGAACCACAGTTCATCTCTAATTAATGTTGATTTAAACTTCGAGGGTCAGTAACTGAATTTAGATAAGTTTCTGTATTTTTGTTCTGAATTTATCTGAGCTTTTGGTAGGAACGCTATTATTATTAGGGTTTCGACAACCATGGTGCGAAACCCTATAGTAATCGTTCTGTTTTTTATTATTATTATTATTATTAGGGTTCGACACCATTGGTGCGAAACCCTATTGTAATCGTTATGTTTTTTATTAGGGTTTCGACACCATGGGTGCGAAACCCTCTTGTAATCGTTCTGTTTTTAGGGTTTCGACACCATGGGTGCGAAACCCTCTTGTAATCGTTCTGTTTTTTATTATTATTATTCTTCTTCTTCTTCCGTCGCGCTTCTGCAACTACCATGCGAATACCGTTGCACCTAGAGACTTCATATTTGGTACACAGGTACAACTCAGCAAAAGTAATTTTTTTGTCACATGACCATAACAAAAGGTCACGTGACCTTTTGGCCATTTTGAAAATAAACTTTAAAATTGACTTCATTTGCATAAAAATTAACCAATCAAAATTCTGTCCTAAATTTTTGTAGACCATAGGGTTAGGCTCCTTCATGCCAAATATCAAGGTCACAGGTGTTGCCAATTTTGAGAAGAAGATTTTTAAAGTATTATTTTTCTGATTTTTCAGTGACCTTTGACCTCCCCTATACCTATGCAGCTAAGCTATGGCAATGGCTTATTCTGGCCTATGTTTAAGTCCAAGACAGCCAGCGTCTATTGGACCATGGCCAGTAGGGGACCAAATTGGACTCCACAATTTTGGGGATTCCACTTGACCTTTGACCTTGGCCTCTTCCTGCAACTTATTTATTATGTGCATATCTAATTCTGAGCCAGCTAATAGAGCTAGAGGTCTGATTTTTGGTATATAGGGATAACGTAGCAATACAATTTTTTTGACAAAATGTCATGTGACCTCGATGACCTTTGACCTTAAATATGAGTATATGTCCATAACTCAGTAACCACAAGTGCTACACCCTTCATATTTGGTATGATGGGAGACCTTATGACATCACATCCTGTACCTCATTAATTATGCACATATCTATTCTGAGCCAGCCAATAGAGCTAGAGGTCTGATTTTTGGTATATAGGGATAACTTAGCAATACAATTTTTTTGACAAAATGTCATGTGACCTCGATGACCTTTGACCTCAAATATACATATATGGCCATAACTAAGTAACCACAAGTGCTACACCCTTACAAGTGCTACACCTTCATATTTGGTATGATGGGAGACCTTATGACATCACATCCTGTACCTCATTAATTATGCGCATATCTAATTCTGAGCCAGCCAATAGAGCTAGAGGTCTGATTTTGATATATAGGGATAACTTAGCAATACAATTTTTTGACAAAATGTCATGTGACCTCGATGACCTTTGACCTCAAATATACATGTATGGCCATAACTAAGTAACCCAAAGTGATACACCCTTCATATTGGTATGATGGGAGACCTTATGACATCACATCCTGTACCTCATTAATTATGTGCATATCTAATTCTGAGCCAGCCAATAGAGCTAGAGGTCTGATTTTTGGTATATAGGGATAACTTAGCATTACAATTTTTTGACAAAATGTCATGTGACCTCGATGACCTTTGACCTTGAATATACGTATATGTCCATAACTCAGTAACCACAAGTGGTACACCCTTCATATTTGGTATGATGGGAGACCTTATGACATCACATCCTGTACCTCATTAATCATGCGCATATCTAATTCTGAGCCAGCCAATAGAGCTAGAGGTCTGATTTTTGGTATATAGGGATAACTTAGCAGTACAATTTTTTGACAAAATGTCATGTGACCTTCATGATCTTTGACCTTATATATACATATATGGGCATAACTAAGTAACCCCAAGTGCTAGACCCTTCATATTTGGTATGATGGGAGACCTTATGACACCACATCCTGTACCTAATTAATTATGCGCATATCTAATTCTGAGCCAGCCAATAGAGCTAGAGGTCTGATTTTGGTATATAGGGATAGCTTAGCAATACAATTTTTTGACAAAATGTCATGTGACCTCGATGACCTTTTACCTTGAATATACCTATATGTCCACAACTTTATAACCACAAGTGCTACAGACTTCATATGTGGTATGATGGGAAACCTAATGACACTGCATCCTGTATTTCATTAATTATGCGCACAATCTAATTTTTCTTTTGCTCTTAATGCTGCTACTTGTGTCGAAACCCGGTCATCGCTGCTTGCAGCTATATTTAGGGTTTCGACACCATGGGTGCGAAACCCTCTTGTAATCGTTCTGTTTTTTATTATTATTATTCTTCTTACGACGAGCTTTTGCAACTACCACGCGAACACCGTTGCACCTAGAGACTTCATATTTGGTACACAGGTACAACTCAGCAAAAGTAATTTTTTGGTCACATGACCATAACAAAAGGTCACGTGACCTTTCGGCCATTTTGAAAATAAACTTTAAAATTGACCTCATTTGCATAAAAATTAACCAATCAAAATTCTGTCCTAAATTTTTGTAGACCATAGTGTTAGGCCCCTTCATGCGAAATATCAAGGTCACAGGTCTTGCCGATTTTGAGAAGAAGATTTTTAAAGTATTATTTTTCATATTTTTCAGTGACCTTTGACCTCCCTATAGATTTACAAATGCCCATTATAGGCTAGCCAATAGAGCTAGGAGTCTGGTTCTTTTTCGACATAGACGATCATTGGCTGTTAATGTTCACCGAAATATTTTGGGTCAGGTCACGTGACCTTGACCTCATTAATTATGCGCATATCTAATTCTAGGCTAACCAATAGGGCTAGAGATCCGAATTTTGGTACACAGGGACTACTATGGGATAGAAATCTATTGCAAATATGTCACGTGACCAGACCTCATTAATTATGCGCATATCTAATTCTAGGCTAACCAATAGGGCTAGAGATCCGAATTTTGGTACACAGGGACTACTATGGGATAGAAATCTATTGCAAATATGTCACGTGACCAGACCTCATTATTTATGCACATATCTAATTCTAGGCTAACCAATAGGGCTAGAGATCACAATTTTGGTACATAGGGACTTCTATGGGATAGAAATCTATTGCAAATATGTCACTTGACCAGACCTCATTAATTATGCGCATATCTAATTCTAGGCTAACCAATAGGGCTGGAGATGCAAATTTTGGTACACAGGGACTACTATGGGATAGAAATCTGTTGCAAATATGTCACGTGACCAGACCTCATTAATTATGCGCATATCTAATTCTGAGCCAGCCAATAGAGCTGGAGGTCTGATTTTTCGTATATAGGGATAACTTAGCATTACAATTTTATTGACAAAATGTCATGTGACCTCGATGACCTTTGACCTTGAATATACGTATATGTCCATAACTCAGTAACCACAAGTGGTACACCCTTCATATTTGGTATGATGGGAGACCTTATGACATCACATCCTGTACCTCATTAATTATGCGCATATCTAATTCTGAGCCAGCCAATAGAGCTAGAGGTCTGATTTTTGGTATATAGGGATAACTTAACAGTACAATTTTTTTGACAAAATGTCATGTGACCTCGATGACCTTTGACCTTATATATACATATATGGGCATAACTAAGTAACCCCAAGCGCTAGACCCTTCATATTTGGTATGATGGGAGACCTTATGACATCACATCCTGTACCTAATTAATTATGCACATATCTAATTCTGAGCCAGCCAATAGAGCTAGAGGTCTGATTTTTGGTATGTAGGGATAACTTAGCGATACAATTTTTTTGAGAAAATGTCATGTGATCTCGATGACCTTTGACCTTGAATATACGTATATGTCCATAACTCAGTAACGACAAATGCTACACGCTTCATATTTGGTATGATGGGAGACCTTATGACGTCACATCCTGTACCTCATTAATTATGCGCATATCTTATTCTGAGCCAGCCAATAGAGCTAGATATCTGATATTTGGTACGCTTGCATAAGTATTTGATAGAAGTTTTATGCAAAACTACCAGGTTGCATGGATGACTTTTAGTACCATTTTAACAAATGTGCCAATTATTCAAAATTGATAGGATATAAGGCCTTAAAATGTCACATCTTGGCCCTCATTCTGCACATTTGTATTTCTTGGCTTACCAATAGAGATAGAGGCCAGATCTTTGGTTAACTGCCATAAGTATGTGATACAATTATTTTTGCAAAAATGACAGGTTTGAAGGATGACTTTTAGCACCATTTTAATAAATGTGCCAATGACTCATTAGGTAGGTGCTTATGTAATTATTATTATTGTTATTATTATTATTCAGTCGCACTTCTGCAACTCCCACGCAAACACCGTTGCACTTAGAGACTTTATAGTTTGTTTACAAGTACAAGTCTGCAAAAGTAAATTTTTGGTCGCATTACCTTAACAAAACGTCACGTGAACTTTCGACCATTTTGAAAATAAACTGTAAACTTAAGTTCATTTGCATAAAAAGTGATATATCAAAATTCTGCTCATGTCACTTTTTAGACTATATAGCCATGCTCCTTCATGCGAATTTTCAAAGTCACAGACCTTGCCAATTTTGAGAGGAAGATTTTTAAAGCATTATATTTCATATTTTCCAGTGACCTTTGACTTGCCCTATTTCTATGCAGCTATGCTATTGCAAAGGCTATTTAAGTCCTTTTTAAGAGACCAAAGGGCCAAATGGGCTAGTGTCTGTTTAACATTGACCGGTATGAGACCAAAGTGAACCCGAAAATTTTTGTGATTCCTCTTGATCTTTGACCCTAGCATCATCCCAATACCCGGCACATATTATACATAGCTAATACTGATGGACAAATTTTGAACACAGCACTTTATTCAAGGATATATAATCTTCAAGGATATATAAATTACATATTACAGTTAACTGGAAATACAGTTGCTATACAATTGAGAATATATAAATTACATACTACAGTAAACTTGAAATACAGTTGCTGTACAATCAAGGATATTACATACTACAGTTATCTGGAAATAGTACAGTATATTTTCAAAAACATCAAAAACAAAAAAACAGACAAAATATTTTGAATCCTCACAACACATATCAAATCTGTAGGTACTGGTATTCTCAAAATATTCTTTAAGGACATTCAAAAATACATACATACATACATACATACATACATACATACATACATACATACATACATACATACATACATATATACATACATACATACGTACATATGTGGACAGGTACATATGCACATACATGCATGTATACACATACATACATACGGTACATACATACATACATACATACATACATATGGAACGCGCTGACGATGGATACCAGATAGATATTCCAATAGTTTCTATAGACTATAGTCCCCCTGGCGGTACAGATGTTTTTGGATGCAGGCCAAATGATATGCTCTTTTTGAAATGAATTATTATGGACCTCTTTGTTGTGTTGAAGAAATCAACAGCACATATCATACATGGCCAATACAGGTGAATAATTCAGAAAAAGCATTTCCTTCAGCAATATATAAATTACATCCTACAGTTAACTAAAACTACACTTGCTATACAATCAAGGATATTTTCATTATATAATACAGTTAACTGTAAATAGCACAGTGGAGTGGAAATACAGTTGGATGTTGCATGAAATGAATATGACTATGTTATAGTGACACTATAATCCATGCTCCAGCCACATCTCTTTGAAACACTTTTATGCACTTTTTCATAAATAGCCTTCTTGAATATCAAATCTGTGGTGATGAATCTCAATAAATAAAGAGCCTCACAGCTTATATTATTCAATGACAACTTTCCTTTAACAATATGTGCAATTTTACAAGAGTTGTCACTACTGTTATGTAGGTCATTTGCCCCACACTCATCATGACCTGAGTCCAATTAGTCTAGAACATTCTCAAGGTCACTGCCCTTAATGACCTCACAACCTTGAATTCAATTAGTCATGTTTGAAATGTTCTGGAAAGTTGATTAGTTGTGTAAGAGAGATAATTTTAGAACAGTAATTAGCATGTCAATAAAAGTTCTAGACTGTGCTTATATGCTTATGTAAGCACATGAGTATAAATACTGGGACAGCAGGCTTGCAGTCAGACTTTTGGGATCATATTTCTTGTGTGTTACTAAACTCCAGCAGTAGTCATTCTCAAGACTTTTCAAGACCTTCACTGCCAACGCTGGATTTATACTGTGGACTTTGTGCAACTACAAGCCTGCAAGCTGAAGGACTGTTCATTCATCCGACTGACTGTTACAACTCTGAGACTGGAGCTTTGCCGTCCCAGATGAGATAAGTAGTCTGTACACTTTTAAAGCTTGTACTCTATCCCCGACTTAGCAATTAGTTTTATTTTTGTAATAAATTTTGTTTAAACGGAAACTGCTGAGTTCAGGCTTTTGTGCGTTTTCTCTGCACGTAACACTACCACAATGACTACTTGGACTTAAACACGGCAAATGTGTATGGACGTCACTTTGATGAATGCTACGGTGACATAGTACCATCCCAACTCACAGTGAGTCATGCAGAGCACAATATGCACCAACAGGACTAGTTTACATCAATATATTTACCAAGTTTTCTGACATAATCAGGTTCTGTTACTTCCATATGTATTGTCCCATTTGGAAACACTCTCAATACTACAGCTTTGTCATGGGCTGTTATCATTTGCAGAAAATGCCCACATCTGACAATGCCCATAACCAAGGTGAGATCAATATTCTGCAGTCACCAAAATTAGAAGTATTGTCACATCTGTTCTATTCTATTTGGAAAACAATCTGAGTACTTCTTGTTTATTGTGCGTTGCCACCATCTGCAGACAGGGTCACACTCAGAAAGAGAATGACGCATTGTGTGTCATCTTCTATAGTCATAATAAGTTACAAGCAATGGAACATTCTGTTGTTTTCCTTGCTTCACAGATCCGTAGGATGTCAATATTGTACAGTGACACTGGTACATTAGTGTAGAGAACATTTCCATACTCCACAGTGTTGTGAGATATTCAGAATCTGTTATTCACACAAATGCATTCTCTCCTGTGGCAAGACACTTCAATGTCCAGACTTATCATCTGCTCTTATCATCTGCAGAAAACATCTTCCTGGCAATGTAAATAAATGACTTGTGTATCCTTCTGTTACAGTCATCCAAATTAGAATCATGTGAACTCTCAGTTACTGTCCCGTGGCACTGATGCACACTGATGTGAAAGTTGCTTTAATTTGAGAATGAAACATGCCTCTTTCATTGTGATTAGTCCATAGGTGAGTTGATATTGCACCCTGAAAATGAAATCAGACAAAATACATATATTACTGATACTAAAATTTGTCAACTTGGTTTCGGTCTGTTATGCCATAGTATGCCATTTTGATGAGGCCAGCATTAGCTTTTAATATTTTACATTTACTTCATCGCACTATCTTAATTTCTTAGATATGAACTTGTTAAGAATGACACAGTCAAACTCAACAACACCGAAATTTCTACTATGTCATGTTTTTCCTGGCACAAATCACCATTCACAAAAGTAAAGGTTGCATTCACTAAATAAAATTGCAGAAGACAATTGAGTAATCCACTTGTGTATAGAGAACTGTTAAGAAATTCTTTCACACATATTACATGCTATTTTACATTGCAACTACACAAGTCTGCTACTCTATAACAAATCTATTCTTAAAACATTCTCTTTTCCAAAAATTTTTTACATAAGGTCATTTATTATTTCACATACAAATAAAGTACTACAGTAATGCTATTACGAATGTTTCATTATTACTGTGCAGTGCGTACCTTTCAAGACAAACAACTTCAGTGACATACTATGGCCTTGGTTTCACTAAGCTCATTGGCTAGAATGTCAGCTATATTTTCAGGGTAGAACATTCCTATCTCCATAGAACAGATTTAAATAAATGCAGATCACTTCAAGCGACTTCATTTCAGCAGCATTTGATAATCCATTCGCTCAGTTCACTTGCAAGGCAGAAAGGGACATTTCTTGCTGAATCTCAAAATACATTGTTCAATGGTCGGTCATCTTTACTTTCTGCATCTGTTGTTCTTCCATTCACCACTCCACATAATGAGTTTACAGTTTGTATACTTTTTGTGTATCTCAGATCTATAATTTCACCTCTTTGCAGACTAACAACTTTAAATGTCAATTGCTAACAGAGTTAGTTACATTATTGCTTCTGAAGCAATTCAACAAACTCATAGCTTTCAATCATTTCAAAGCCCACCTCCCACTGTGCATAACAGGGCCGTAACCTGACAGAACCTTGGAATTGGGTAAATTACTAATTATTTTTCTCTCACTACACTCAAACACTACAACACTATCTCTGTGTGCAGTAAATTGTTACAGTTCAAATATAAATGTTCATTTTGTAGAATAAACATAGGATCATATCATCTTGTCTCTCCTTCAGGCTAACATTGAATATTTACAACATACAGACAGAGATGAAATATTCTGAACACTATGGTACATCACAGTTGTGTAAATGTTAATAACATGAAATTGTTAGCTGTAAAAATAGACATGCATAGCACCTCTGTTTGTCAGTAGAACATTTTTGTAGTGGTACGGTTCAACTTTAGCTATGCATCTATTAGTGGCTATTTTATTGTCTATCCATATATCCTTAAACATATGCAATTGTAATGATGGGCATGTCATTTACATCATTGGCTGATTGAGGAATTAATAGCCAGTCAACCACTACACAAACCATAAATTGTGACCTAAAAGGTTGATACAACTAAATGTTTACATTAGTAATGCTAACTTCTACCCAAGTCACATTACACCTGCCTTCAAAGTAAATACCAGTGCTCATAACACTTTTGGAAGTAAAATGGTGATTTTTCAGGAATGCTAAGCTCCTATATTACTTAATATTATTACATGTGAAAAATTCTAGGACAGTGTGCCCTGAAGCATACACCACGTGCAGCCAAAAGTTTTAGTTAAATAAGGATTCTATACCTGTACATCTCCTATGCATAATTTCCTTGCTTTACCTGTGACTTTGTTTGGAAAGTAGTGTTTCACATTGGCTAAGAGCGCACACTGTTCTTAGATTTTTTCCTGTACCCCTTTCAGGCTACGGCCCTGTATGCAAGCACACACACACTCACACACACACACACACAATATGGGGGCCCGTCACAATCTGCCCTCCCCATCTGTTTCTTATTTTCATCAGGACGGGATAACTTTTTGTGATTCCTTTTCCATGAACATGGTCAATCAAACAGCTTCAGAAGATGGTATATCTACACACACCTTAAAACCATATCTTGCATTAAGTTCACAAGTGATGGTGATATCATTGGAATTATGAGTCACTTGACCATTTGCATATTTACCCTTTTTCTCTACCATTCAAGGAAATGTTTCCCTGAAAACTTCTACTTTGTACAATACTAGTCTGTAAACTACTCATATACCACATACAGCATATGTAGCACTAGCTCATCTTTCATCACAAAGGTAACCAGTTAACATGACACCTTTGCATGCATTCAAATCTTCAACAAAAGTGCATTGTGAAAACTAAAATAAGTTTGTAGAACTTCTACACCTACACTGTCTACATTTTTCACATAAACATGGTCAATCAATGTTCCACTTTCTGTTGTTGCCTCTGAAACACACTGTGAGAAGCCTCTCTGCTCCATCAATTTCAGCAAACATGAAGACACAAATATGTTTTCATTGAAATCACCAATTATGATGTTGCCACCTGGGATCTTCTCAATCTCTATCACTAATTTCAACAGATTTCTCTTGAACACATCAGCTTTATAAGACTTAGGTCTATATATAACAGCTACTGTCAATCTTATCTCTTTAACATAGAATGCAAGATATTCCAGATTTGTTATACACAATTCCAAGATTTCAATACATTGATCCACACTTGAATAAATGCCTACTCCACCATGAGCTTGCTGCTTCAATTCAGATGTCACTGGGTCAGATGTATCGTAACAAAGTTGTCTTGGCTTGTGATAAAGTGCAAAACCACTTAATTGCAAATCATTCTGCATATCTGAGGTTCGTAGCCAAGTTTCTGTCAAGCATATAAAATCAACTGTCATAAATCTATGGTCATTTCTCAGATCTTCAAAATGAGAGTGCAAACCCTCTATGTTATGCAGCATTATGGTACATGAACTATCTACATTATAAGTTCCTTCTGACAATGTCATGAACTTTGGCATACAGGACAGGGCAGCATCAATTTTGTCATTGCAGTATATAGCTGATTCTTGGAAATTGGTTATAGTAAGTCCACTTAGAGACTTTACTCGACTTAGGGCTACATAAGCTTGTCCTGGTTGGAATATTTTGTCCAATGATACTACAGCTTCATCTACAGTTAATCCTTGCACTTTATGTACTGTACTAGCCCAGGCGAGCTTGAGTGGGAATTGACGCCGTATACTTCCACAGTTATTCACTTTGTCTTCCTCACACTTGATTGGCGTGCTTTTTTCTGGTATCATTGATAATGTCTCTGTATGGCGGCGAAGTTTTGTACCAACCTTTTCATTGTCAAAACAAACATATATAGTAGATGGAAAACTCTCTGTGGATTTCACATGTATGTATGACACAATGCCAAAAACGCCATTCACTAAACCATCAGACACATCAATATTCTTCGTCAACATCACACGAGCACCAACTGCCAGAGTAACAGTTTTTTGCCAAATTGGTATTGTACACTTTACGATGTTGCCCACTCACTTTGACTAATTTCTTTGTTTTGGGATCTCTGTACAAATCCTGTGCATTAATACAAATTACATCTGAACTTAACGAGTGAAGTTTTCTAATGTTACATTCATCAACTTTTCGGTTGGTTGCAAAAATATGAATTCCTTTACCCTCCTGACCAGTTTCACAATTTTGAAGCATAGTAACAACATGAGCATCTAAATCATCAGATTTCTGTCTTTTTCTGATTACGTTCAATGTTTCAGCAAATTCAGAGTCTTGCTGTCTCACTACTTCAGTCAGTTCAGCAATGGAAAAGTAATCATTCCAGAGATCAACTCCTTCACTGTTCACATACAATGCCTTTCCTTTCACTGGTGGTAATTGGTAAAAATCACCTACACCAATCACTGCTACACCACCAATGGCAACTGATCACCAGTCTGTTTAATTTGTCTCAACCTTCCATGAACATAGCCAAGTAGTTTCTTATCAACCATAGAAATTTCATCAATAATGAGAATTTGAAGACTGCTAAGCTTAGATCTCAATGTGTTAATCTTTTCTTCTCCGAGCGGTTGGTATGGCAGTTGTGCATCAATAGCTATTGAGAAGGTACTGTGTATGGTATTAGCATTTATATTAAACGCAGCTACACCAGTTGGTGCTGTTAACAAAACTGATACATCATCTGGATTTGGTAGAATACGAGCCAAAATTCGTGTAGCTTCATAGTACACTGCTTTGATTAAATGAGATTTTCCTGTGCCTGCACCTCCAGTTAGAAACATGTGAAAAGCTTCAACACTTTTTCCATTGACTTTGTTCAGACACCACTGCCGCACTTTGTAAAATATCTCTCTCTGTGTGCTATTTAAAGATCTTAGCAATATTACAGCTTCATTCCTTGACATTCCACACTGGTGATACACTTCTGAGGCTGACACTTTGTGTTTTTTCTCCAGCAAGTCAGGTATAGATTCATCATTTTCTCCTTCATCTGACACATAATTGTCCTTCCTCTCTTGTAAACTTTCCAATCTATCTATTTCAGACTCTGGATGAATTTGAGCCCATGCATCTTCCAAGTTATCACTTGTTCGAAGGATCTCCTCTGCTGAATCTAGTACATCAGCTTCTTTTTCAAAGACTGCTCTATTCCTTTCAACTATAGCCTTCACCCTTTCTACAGCTTTGCTACCACACTTCACTGCACCAGTGTTATAGAATTCTTCATATGAATTAAAGTTGTCAGGTTTCAACTGAGCATCAAACTGATATGGCAAGAACAGTTGAAGAATGCTTTGATAATACTTCTCTGGCTGTTTCATTGCTGAAAACCTTGCATATCTCACCACAGCTGGAGCAGTTCGAGTTCTTTTCTTCATATGACCAAAACCATTTTTCAGTTTAACTACATTCTTCTTTGAACATGTATTTGACACCTCTGATGACGACATTATTCTGTACTCAGATACAAAACTAGCAAGACACATTTCATCAAATATATCTCCATCTGGTCTGTTTTTATAACGATCTATGATGCTAGTCATCCAGATTTCCTCCTCATTAAGATCACCTTCTTCACTTCTCATTTGTAGAATTTCAAGAGGTAAACTCATTTTGATAGGGTTATCCCCTGTTGGGATAAAGTGTACTTTTCTCGATCCTTCTTTCAACCTCAAGTTGCACACTCTATACACAGCTTCTTGGGCACTCACTTCTCGATTATTAACATATAACAATCCCAATCGTCTAAGTGCTTTCCTGGCATCTGCATTATCCTCTTTAGAAGCTTCCTTTTGTGCATGATCCAACAGTAAGCCCATTTCTCTTTCAGCTTTGGATATGTAACTAATAATGTACACAATGCAACTATATGCATCAACAACAAATTGTATATCCATATTAGCATTCCAACATCGTAACAAGTCCTTGTTGTATTGGTTTACCCACACATCACTTGATTCTCTTTTCAAGACCACACTGGTTTTCTTAGTTAATACACTGCACGCTCTCTCAAACAAGTCTTGTGTAACTCCTATGCTAGTAAACAGAGATTCAACTGTTGAGAAAGTCTTCTCAGAATCTGAAAGTGCAGTCCAGATTTTCGACAGAATTTTCTTGGCCTCACCTTTACTTAGTACTTTTGGTGCTTGATCTGATTCAACTTCGTCTACTTCATAGTATTCAACAGAACTTTCTGTACTATTGGAATTGATTCCACTGAGTGCTTTATCTAAATCATTAACAGCCTTTCTTATGACTTCAGGCAACTGAGCATCAGTGTCAGGTCGAGCAATAAACGTTTTTTCAGAAGGTGGTCTCGGAAAGTTGAATCTACAATCAGTACCATGTTTTCTACAAGATTTTGAATGCCGTGTGCTGTGTTTTTGAACACTGTTTACAATTTCATGAAGTTCTTCATCATATTCTGAGCATGGCATCTCACAAGTCACATATTTGTCAACAAATGAAGTGACATCATCGTCATCATCTTTGTCTACTTTTGGTGCATCCTTCACCCAAAACAGACAATGTGTATGCGGTGAACCACGTTGCTGAAACTCAACTCGATAAAAGTAATCTTCAATTTTACCGATAGGTTCTGCTGGTGACATTATTACTTGTGTCAAAAAGTAATGAAATCTCTGATCAAACATTCGAGCAGCTGTTACAGGGTTATCTCTTAACACAGCACATTTCTCTGACCAGTCCAGCTCTTCTGCTTTGCGAATATCACCTTGTGCTTCAAGAATACTATCAACCATCTCAGGCCATCTCATATCAGCAGATGAAAATGAGCAAAACCACGTCGGAATACCTAGCTGCCTCACCATTGCAAACAGATCTTTCTGTGCACTTTGCCAATAAGGTGGTGTTCCTCGGATTGGTTTCAGAAATTTGTAACCTTCATCATAATTTAAAATTTTCTTTAGTGATTGTTCATCTGTTAAACTTGCAGCAGTTATATTTTCACTGCATGTTTTGCTAGACCCTTTCCGCATTGCTATAGCACACATTTGACAACACTTGTTGCACCTCTGATAAACACTGAGCATAAAATATGAAGTCCTGTTTCTCGCAAATCTGCTATCTACATTCATCAAACGATTATGAAGATATCGTGCAAGTGTAATTCTCACTTCGCGACTGTCCAGAAAAGTTGGTGACCCAGTAGGGTACAATACAGGGAAAGACTTTGCTTCATTACTTTCATCAGTTAACATTTCAACAGGATGATTTCTTTCTGCAGGAGCAACACAATAGATTTTGTCAAAATGCTGATCAAGAACTTCCTGAGCTATGTCAACAGGTTGAAGACATGTATCCATGAACATTCCTTGCTGCTCTTCACTATTATTATCATCATCATCTGCGTCTGCATTCCCTGAATTATTCTGTGATTCTGTATTCTCAGCATTATCTCCTGATTTGCTATTTCGAGCATTATCCTGTGATTCAATATTTCTAGCATCATCGTGTGGTTCTGTCTTTTGTTTATCACTCTCATGTCTTGTACCATCTTCATCAGAAATACATTCATCTCCTTTATCAATTCTGGACAATGGATTCCTCCAATCTTTATTGAAAGAAATACCTCTGTACCACTTATTGTTCATTGTTAGGTAATGAAGTGCACTTTTGATCTTCAAATCATTCACATATTGATATTGGTAATGACCTTTATAGCTGAGTTTCCGTTTCAATTTCACCCTTATCATTTGATCATCTGACTCCTGTCGCGGCAAAACATAAGTACCTTTCTCTAGGCTAGAAGGAACACAAAGAACAGGTCCATGTACACCATTCTGACCACCTTTTGGTAGAGCTAACATTTTCATAAATGGAATATGCAAAGCAATCAAATGTTGCTCTAGAGAATTTAAGCATTTCAGTTCTTTTGGAATATTCATTACATGAAGATTATTAGCTGCAGCTTCTGCTGGCATATTCCCATTCAACAATTTACGATGACAAGTATAACATATCCACATTAATTTCTGTTGTTTCTGTCTCCAATATAAACAGTCACTATCACATACATCTGTGCATTGGTGAAATTCAAGACACTTCTTTGCAATCTTTGCTACAAAGCCTCCTTTCTTCAAATATATTTCTCTTTTACACTGTATTACTTGATTTTTGAAAAGTTGTCGATAGCAAACTGAACATACATAATTGGGGCCATGAACTATTTCATTTCGAAACATAGTTATAACAGTTTCAATGTTCTTCTGTTTATTAGCTTTGGACTGTCGAGCAGCAAATACCCTACACTTAGTATCATCCCTGTAACTTTCACTATCTTTATACTTTCTAATGTATCTTGCTTTAACCAACTCCCTGTGACTCTCATTTTCCTGATATTTCTGGACACTTCTTGTCTTTACAGCTGCTCTATGACACTGATTCACTTCATACTTTTCAATACTTCTCGCTTTGACAGCTTCCCTATGAGAGTCATTGTTTGCATACTTCTGAATACTATGTGACTTAACATCCTCCCTATGACGTTCATTGTCTGCATATTTCTGAATACTTCGTGTCTTAACATCTTCTCTATGAATTTCATTCTTTTCATATTTCTCAATACTTTGTGCTCTCTTAGCTTGCCTATAACATTCCTTGTCCCCATACATTTGTTTTGCTCTTGCTTTCTTGTTTACAGCATTGTCTATGTACTGCCTATTCACAGCACTTTTCATTTTTGCACGGAATTCAAATTCTGTCCAATATCTCTGTTGTTGCTTTTCTCGTCTTTGTTTCTTAATCAAAGTACTTCGATCAGTAACTGTACATGGTCGTTTCCGTTTCAAGACTCGATGTGCTATTGATCTACAAATCTCATCAACAGATACTACATTCTCCTCATACTTCAGTTGTTTTCCAGCTCTTTTTCTCCCATCAACATGTTTTGGGTCCACTACTTCATTTACAT
Organism: Ptychodera flava; assembly: GCF_041260155.1. Taxonomy (NCBI): domain Eukaryota; kingdom Metazoa; phylum Hemichordata; class Enteropneusta; family Ptychoderidae; genus Ptychodera; species Ptychodera flava. The sequence continues at coordinate 11,866,797 of NC_091947.1, forward strand.
CGGTTCCTAAACTCCTCTTAACTTTACGTTGTGGAACATTTCCCATGACTTTAGTTGTATTCGCTGATGTATTCATCGCATTATGGCCACATTTATACACTAAAACACCTGGAGGCTTGACACATTCCACAAATTCATAGTGAACTTCCATACAGTGTTTCAGAAATATTGATTTACCGGTAGTTTCACTGTTTTTGTTAATCTGAGTGCTAGAATATTTCAACCATTTACCTCTACTAAAAGTGACAACATCTGATTTCAAAAGGTTTGCAGTTGCTAGTATCTCTACTTCGGTTGCCCATGTTCCAAAATCTTGCATGTGAGATTTTACAAGGTAATCATCAACTGACTGATATCCAGATCTTAAATAATTATAGAATACTGCGGAGTTCTCTTTAAGATGCTTAACAATGGCCAATCGAATTACATCATGATTATTCTCTGTACCACACAATGCATATGATACCGCTCTAAAGAAACAATTTCCATCCTCCTTGATTTTCTTTGTTCTACAAGGGTCACCCATTTCAACACCTGGACCACTGTATAAATGTGTAACATTTTCATTCTTAATGCTTAGTTCATTGCACAGCATTTCACACAACTCAAAATCCAAAGGGCAATATAACTGTGGTGTCTCTTCTATGCCAACAACAACTACTTCATCATCACTGTTACTGTCTCCATTACTTACATTGGCAACACACTCAGATTCAATATTCACAGTAATTCCAGTCACTTCAAACTGCTCATTTCTACCAATACCCATAGAAGTAGCTAAATTACAGCAATGTTTATACACTACCTCAATACTGTCCAATGGTATCAGTACACTTGTGCCATTTGGTGTAACCATGCCATTTGAGTCTCTTGAGTGACTGTCAAATGTATAGAAGATATTCTCTTTCTTCAATACGGCAAAAACAGCTGCTCCAAAATTAACAAAACATGCATCATATTGTGTTAATGTCACTACTAATGCATTGTACAAAGACATCACAAAACTATCTATATTGATATCTTCACCTATTAGACCTGTGACAGATTGTCCAAAACTTGACTTAAACCTTGTGTCAAACAACTCAATAGACTGTGGTAGTTCTGTGACTAAAAGATAAACATCGATCACTGATGGTGATTGCTGCACACAACCATACAATTCATTACCTGTTTGCAGTATTAAATCCATGTCGCATGTATTCCACGTTTGCACATTTTTTATTTTACTGTACAGTACAGAAACAAAGCTATTAGCAACACACTGCCTCCCACTGTTTTCACCAAATTGAGCATGACTTTGGTTAAAACTGCCCTGCACTAAGTTTGAGCATTTGATTTGTATCTTAACCTTCTCACTGTCAATCATTTTATCTACTTTAATGTCACTTTTATTCACTCCATACATCATTGCCATACTAGTCATGTCATGTTCTGATGTCTCATTTCCTTCCTTGTATGAAATAAATCTTTCCCTAGTACTTACATTGTCATTTGCCATGTCATTAGAGTAACGAAGCACTGCATTTCGGGTTTCATTTGCCATGTCCTTAGAGTCCCAAAGGACTGCATTTCGGGTTTCATTTGCCATGTCATCAGAGTCCCGAAGGACCACATTTCCAGATTCATTTGCCATGTCATTGGAGTCCCGAAGGACTACATTTTCA